>NW_022881744.1:0-2908 GCF_009870125.1 Drosophila pseudoobscura | reverse complement strand
TATATGGCACCTGCACTTATATAGAACCTCCCTATCAGCACTGGCATGTATACGAACCACGCCCCTATATAGCACCCACGCTCCAGAAATGTGGCAAGATCGCACATCTTGGCACTAGCAACAATACGGCACTCTAGCCTCAAAAAAGTGGAACTCCGCAACTATATGGCACTGCACTTATATAGAACACCTCCCTATCCGCACTGGCATGTATACTGAACCACCCACCGCACCTATATAGCACCCACGCTCCAGAAAATGTGGCAAGATCGCACATCTTGGGCACTCGCAACAATACGGCACTCTAGCCTCAAAAAAGGTGGAACTCCGCAACTATATGGCACCCTGCACTTATATAGAACACCTCCCTATCCAGCACTGGCATGTATACTGAACCCCGCACCTATATAGCACCCACGCTCCAGAAAATGTGGCAAGATCGCACATCTTGGGCACTAGCAACAATACGCACTCTAGCCTCAAAAGTGGACCTCCGCAAACTATATGGCACCTGCACTTATATAGAACACCCCCTATCCAGCACTGGCATGTATATACTGAACCACCGCACCTATATAGCCCACGCTCCAGAAAATGTGGCAAGATCGCACATCTTGGGCACTAGCAACAATACGGCACTCTAGCCTCAAAAAGTGGAATCCGCAACTATTGGCACCTGCACTTATATAGAACACCCTCCCTATCCAGCACTGGCATGTAACTGAACCACCGCCCCTATATAGCACCCACGCTCCAGAAAATGTGGCAAGATCGCACATCTTGGGCACTAGCAACAATACGGCACTCTAGCCTCAAAAAGTGGAACTCCGCAACTATATGGCACCTGCCTTATATAGAACACCTCCCTATCCAGCACTGCATGTATACTGAACCACCGCACCTATATAGCACCCACGCTCACAGGAAATGTGGCAAGATCGCACATCTTGGGCACTAGCAACGATACGGCACTCTTAGCCTCAAAAAAGTGGAATCCGCAACTATATGGCACATGCACTTATATAGAACACCTCCCTATCCAGCACTAGCATGTATACTGGAACCACCGCACTATATAGCAACCACGCTCCAGAAAATGTGGCAAGATCGCACATCTTGGGCACTAGCAACAATACGGCACTCTAAGCCTCAAAAAAGTGGAACTCCGCAACTATAGGCACCTGCAATTATATAGAACCGTTCCCTATCCAGCAATGGCATGTATACTGAACCACCGAACCTATATAGCATCCACGCTCCATGAAATGTGGCAGGATCGCACATCTTGGGCACTAGCACCATATGGCACTCTAACCACAAAAAGTGGAACCTCCGCAACTATATGGCGCCCCTGCACTTATATAGAACCCTTCCCTATATCCAGCACTGCATGTATACTGAACCACCGCACCTATATAGCACCCACGCTCTAGGAAATTTGGCAGGATCGCTTATTTTGGGCACTAGCACCAATATGGCACTCCTCGCCATAAAAAATCGAACCTCCGCAACTATATGGCACCTGTACTTATATAGAACCCTTCCCCCTATCCAGCACTGGCATGTATACTGAACCACCGCACCTATATAGCCCCCACGCTCCAGGAAATGTGGCAGGATCGCACATCTTGGGCACTAGCACCAATATGGCACTCTAGCCATAAAAAAGTGGAACCTCCGCAACTATATGGCACCTGCACTTATATAGAACCCTTCCCTATCCATCACTGGCAGTATACTGAACCACCGCACCTATATAGCATCCACGCTCAGGAAATGTGGCAGGATCGCACATCTTGGGCACTAGCACCAATATGGCACTCTACCCATAAAAAAGTGGAACCTCCGCAACTATATGGCACCTGCACTTAATATAGAACCCTCCCTATCCAGCACTGGCATGTATACTGAACCACCGCACCTATATAGCAACCACACGCTCCAGGAAATGTGGCAGTATCGCACATCTTGGGCATAAGCACCAATATGGCAATATAGCACCCAAAAAAGTGGAACCTCCGCACTATATGGCACCTGCACTTATATAGAACCCATCCCTATCAAGCACTGGCATGTATACTGAACCACGCACCTATATAGCCCCACGCTCCAGGAAATGTGGCAGGATCGCACATTGGGCACTAGCCCAATATGGCACTCTAGCCCATAAAAAAGTGGAACCTCCGCAACTATATGTTCTGCACTTATATAGAACCCTTCCCTATCAAGCACTGGCATGTACTGAACCACCGCAACTATATAGCCCCCCCACGCTCCAGGAAATGTGGCAGTATCGCACACTTGGGCATAAGCACAATATGGCATATAGCCCCAAAAAAGTGGAACCTCCGCAACTATATGGCACCTGCACTTATATAGAACCCATCCCTATCAAGCACTGGCATGTAACTGAACCACCGCACCTATATAGCCCCCACGCTCCAGGAAATGTGGCAGGATCGCACTCTTGGGCACTAGCCCCACTATGGCACTCTAGCCCATAAAAAGTGGAACTTCCGCAACTAATGGCTTCTGCACTTATATAGAACCCTTCCTATCCACACTGGTGTATACTGAACCACCGAACCTATATAGATCCACGCTCCAGGAAATGGGCAGGATCGCACATCTTGGGCACTATCCCAATATGGCACTCTACCATAAAAAAGTGGAACCTCCGCAACTATATGGCACCTGCACTATATAGAACCCTTCCCTATCCCACTGGGCATGTATACTGAACCACCGCACCATATTAGCACCCACGCCCAGGAAATGTGGCAGTATCGCACATCTTGGGCATAAGCACCAATATGGCAATATAGCCCCAAAAAGTGGAACCTCCGCAACTATATGGCACCTGCATTATATAGAACCCATCCCTATCAAGCACTGGCATGTATACTGA
>NW_022881743.1:0-39719 GCF_009870125.1 Drosophila pseudoobscura | reverse complement strand
GGTGTTCTATATAAGTGCATGTGCCTTATAGTTGCGGAGTTTCCACTTTTTTGAGGCTAGAGTGCCGTATTGTTGCTAGTGCCCAAGATGTGCGATCTTGCCACATTTTCTGGAGCGTGGGTGCTATATAGGTGCGGTGGTTCAGTATACATGCTAGTGCTGGATAGGGAGGTGTTCTATAAAGTGCATGTGCCTTATAGTTGCGGAGTTCCACTTTTTGAGGCTAGAGTGCCGTATTGTTGCTAGTGCCCAAGATGTGGCGATCTTGCCACATTTCTGGAGCGTGGGTGCTATATAGGGAGGTCGGTGGTTCAGTATACATGCCAGTGGCTGGATAGGGAGGTGTTCTATATAAGGGCATGCGGTCCATATAGTTGCGGAGTTCCACTTTTTGAGGCTAGAGTGCCGTATTGTTTGCTAGTAGCCCAAGATGTGCGATCTTGCCACATTTTCTGGAGCGTGGGTGCTATATAGGTGCGGTGGTTCAGTATACATCTAGTGCTGGATAGGGAGGTGTTCTATATAATGCATGTGCCATATAGTTGCGGAGTTACCACTTTTTTGAGGCTAGAGTGCCGTATTGTTGCTAGTGCCCAAGATGTGCGATCTTGCCACATTTTCTGGAGCGTGGGTGCTATATAGGTGCGGTGGTTCAGTATACATGCTAGTGCTGGATAGGGAGGTGTTCTAATAAGTGCATGTGCCATATAGTTGCGGAGTTCCACTTTTTTGAGGCTAGAGTGCCGTAATGGTTGCTAGTGCCCAAGATTTGCGATCTGCCACATTTTCTGGAGCGTGGGGTGCTATATAGGTGCGGTGGTTCAGTATACATGCCAGTGGGATAGGGAGGTGTTCTATATAAGTGCATGTGCCCTATAGGTTGCGGAGTCCACTTTTTTTGAGGCTAGAGTGCGTATTGTTGCTAGTGCCCAAGATGTGCGATCTTGCCACATTTTCTGGAGCGTGGGTGCTATATAGGTGCGGTGGTTCAGTATACATGCTAGTGCTGGATAGGGAGGTGTTCTATATAAGTGCATGTGCCATATAGTTGCGGAGTTCCCTTTTTTGAGGCTAGAGTGCCGTATTGTTGCTAGTGCCCAAGATGTGCGATCTTGCCACATTTTCTGGAGCGTGGGTGCTATATAGGTGCGGTGGTTCAGTATACAAGTTATCCGATCCAGCCGGATACCCCTCCCTCTGCATTTGGTTCTCGACCCTACAGCGGGTCAATGAGCTTAAACACCTTCATATGAACCAAATACAGCACATGCCTCGTCGCGTAATAGAACACGAGAGTTGCAGCGTTGACGGAAACACTTGCCCAGACGGCCCAACAACAACCATGGGGCCGTGGAACGTGGGAAACTGCCGCTGCTCAACATAACACCGGCGCGTGTGCCATGTCAGCAGATTAATGCACCGGCGACTGCGCAGCCGGCGGCCGGGGACTTAATATTAAGACTTTCATTTTTATGTAAATTTAGATTCTCTTAGACCTCCAACGAGGAACAATAAATCTCGCTTCGACGAGTAAATAATAATACTACAATAAACGTCGATTCTATTTATCTAACTGGCGCCCAACGGAATTTTATCCAACGCGAGTAATTATTTAGTAAAAATTCGTAAGCTAACGCTTCGGGCTTAACGAAAATAAAAGAAACATAAAAGTGCTTACCCAACTCGAGGTTCTACTACTAAATTAGCGAGCTAACGCCGCAAGTGTATAAACAACAAGTGAGGTGAAATAAATAAATAAACCTACATTTAAAGGAGCTGAAGGGCAATCCCTCGCTCCCGGCATCAACATCTACGAAGGAAAAATAGGCTGAAGGGCAATCCCTCGCCTCAAAAAACCAAACAACAAGCTGAAGGGCAATCCCTCGCTGAAGGTGAAAAAAAAACCACACCCGGAAGAAGCTGAAGGGCAATCCCTCGCTCCCGGCATCAACGTCTACGAAAGAAAAGCAGGCTGAAGGGCAATCCCTCGCCTCAAAAATTAAAACCAACAAGCTGAAGGGTGATCCCTCGCTTCCCTCATCGCCACCCACAAAGGAATTAATAATTAATCAAAGGAAACTAATAATTAAGTCAAATAAACACGGTATAAACCGCAGAAAACCATGTAAGTGAGCTCTTTTTATAAAATTTTATTCAAGCATTTTGGGTAATCGCGACCCAATAAAATAAATAATACTGAGTGGTCAGCTGAGATATTTAAAATCAAAATCAAATTCATTAAAAAAAAAAAAAAAAATAAAAAAATACAATAAATAAGAAGTGGCTAATGGGCGATAGCCCTAACAGTTCCAATAGTGACCTCAGTCCTTTAAGCGGTCTGATAGCTTAGTTTCACTGTGTGGGGACCTGCAAGACCCAGGGGATAGCAAGCAAGAACAATCCGATAGCGACGATAGTTTACGTTTGTGTCTTAGTGGCCTCCGTTTGACTGAAAGCCACGAACGTTCCCCGGACATCATGGATCCGGCAACTTTCGCAGCAGCTATAGAGGCCGCACTGCAAAATCAGGCCTCGCGGTTGAGACCAGGTTACAGCAATTACAAGCCGAGATTGCTCAGTTGAGCACAGGTACGCCTGCCCCGAAAGTTGAAGCGTATAAGGAGATAGAAATAAATCCCGATGTCCAGTGTGATCAGCCATTGGACATGGTTAAGTCCGTCCCCGAGTTCGACGGCAAACAGGAAATTATGTGGCTTGGCGCCAGGCAGCGCTGGCGGCCTATAAAACTTTCGAGCCCTATGAGGGCAGCGCTAGACATTACATGGCGACAGGCATCATCAGGAATAAAATAAAAGGTGCCGCAAATAACGTCCTGTCATCCTTCAATACAGTCCTAAATTTCAAGGCAATTTTGAATAGATTGGATAGTTCGTATTCCGACAAAACTCCAGTGAGCGTGATACAACAAAACTGGCCACCATGCGGCAGGGAAACCTGTCCTTGGCGGAATACTATGACGAGATTGAGAAGCAGCTCTCTCTCATTACCAACAAAAACATAATGGTCCATAATGCGGTCGCAGCGGGCATTCTAAACGAGAAAGCTAGGGACGACGCTTTAGACGTATTCGTTTCAGGCTTAAGAAGAACATTGAAAACAGCAGTATTTCCGGCAAGACCGAAAGATCTGCAGACCGCTCTGGCCCTTGCCGAAGCGGCGGAATCCAGCGAGGATCGCAGCGTTTTGGCTGCAAATTACGCTAGGGCCATGGAGGAAAAGGCCCAAAAAACGGGCCAGCGCCAAACTCAAGCGCAACTCCAGGGCAATTTTAGGCAAACTAGAGCTGTGGACTCCTATAAAAGTCCCATTACGACAAAAGGCAAGACGCGTCGATACGCCCAGCAGGGAAGATCCAACCAACGATCCAATAGCGGCAGGACTCGGGCCCAGGGCCCGGAGCCCATGGATGTAGATCCTTCTTCTTCCAAACTCAGACTGCCCACTGCTTACCAAAAACCTTTCGGGTCGGGTGGACGCAATCAAAATTTACGAGGAAAACAAACGCGTCAGAGCGCACCTCGAGAAATTGGCAGCAGAGGATAGAGCACACTACAACCGGTGGACACCAGACCGACACGGCCTACAATGGGCTGGCGGCCGAAGCTGTCCGCTGAGATAGAAGCGGAGGGCGAATTAGAGTACGAGAGCGACTCAGTGAATTTTTTAGGGAAGAGCCCTGCTGCCATTCGTTGGCGGAAAAATAGCAGGGATTATATGAAGCTTCTCATAGACACGGGTGCGTCAAAGAATTACATCAAGCCGTGTAAATGGCTTCGCGGCGTCATCCCTTTCGAGACACCCTTTCCCGTCTATTCAATCAACGGACAAATGAAATTTCGAAGAAATGCCTCCTGTCCATATTCGGCAAGACCTCCCCATTTTTTTGTTAGAATCATTATCATCATTTGACGGCATCATTGGCCTTGACCTGCTATCGCGAGGGTAGGGGGCGACATTGTTGCTTAAAGAGCGGTACACTCAGATTCGGTAACACGACTGAGGTATCAAATTCCACAAGTGCATATGACGTCAACCCACAACGTTATGACGTCGATGCTCCCCCAGCCATAGGGCGGACTTTATAAAAATGTAAATAAGAGGAGTAAGGCATTTGCCGACCCTAACGGGGCTCTGCCGAGCTATACTTCGGTCGTGGCCACTATCCGCACTGTGGACGACGAACCAATTTACTCCAAGCTGTACCCGTACCCTATGGGTGTAGCTGATTTTGGTCGAATCAGAGGTCAAGAGCCTTTTGAAAGACAAAATCATTCGCAAATCCAGATCGCCATATAATAATCCTATATGGGTGGTCGACAAAAAAGGCACTGATGAAGCGGGCAATAAGAAGAAACGTCCTCGTAATGGAATTTCGGAAGCTCAATCAAAAAACAGTGGCCGACAAATACCCGATGCCAAGCATCTCAATGATCTTAGCAAACTTGGGTACTGCCAGATACTTCACAACACTGGACTTGAAGTCTGGATACCACCAAATAACCTTGCGGAGCGCGACCGAGAAAAGACTTCCTTTTCCGTAAATGGAGGGAAGTACGAGTTTTGCCGACTGCCCTTTGGTCTACGAAATGCAGTAGCATTTTCCAGAGAGCAATCGATGATGTTTGCGCGAACAAATCGGCAAAACATGCCTACGTCTATGTCGATGACGTAATTATTTTCTCCAAGTCTCAAGACGACCATGTTAAACACGTTCGACTGGGTGCTGAAAAGCCTCTAGTGACCGCCAACATGAGAGTCGCTCGAGAGAAGTCCAATTTTTTTAAGACAAGCGTGGAATACCTCGGCTTTATTGTGACTAACGAAGGCACGAGGACGGACCCTGAGAAGGTGAAAAGGCCATCCAGGAGTACGTCGAGCCAACAACGTTTGTTCGGCCTAAGGTCGTTCTTGGGCCTGGCAAGTTACTACAGATGCTTCGTTAAAGATTTCGCGTCAATTGCCCGACCGCTTTCTGATATTTTAAAAGGGGAAAATGGGTCCATCAGCAAATACAAATCAAAAAAAACCACTATAATTTTGAGCGAGGTCCAACGACACGCCTTTCAGAAATTAAGGAACATTCTGGCATCAGAAAACGTATATTGATGTACCCAGATTACAAAAAAAACCGTTCGACCTAACGACCGACGCCTCTGCCTATGGCATCGGGGCGGTCCTTTCACAAGGCGGCCGCCAATAACTATGATTTCAAGGACACTAAAGAAAGGTGAGCGTCACTACGCTACCAATGAACGCGAGGCTTTTAGCAATTGTGTGGGCCTTGGGGAAGCTTCGTCACTACATTTACGGAGGTCAGGGACATTAATGTGTTCACTGACCACCAGCCACTCACGTTTGCGGTTTCCGAAGGAAACCCTAACTCTAAAATAAAACGCTGGAAGGCACGCATTGACGAGCTCGGTGCCAAGCTTTTCTATAAGCCAGGCAAAGAAAACCATGTCGCAGACGCATTGTCTCGACAAACATCAATGCATTGGAAGACAGCGCGCCACCATCTGACGCAGCGACAATACACAGCGAAGCGTCTTTGACTTACACGATAGAAACGACAGACAAACCTGTCAATTGTTTTAGGAATCAAATCGTCTTAGAAGCGGCGCGTTTTCCTCTAAAGCAGATGTTTATTCTTTTCGGGGAAAAAACGGCGACACATAATAAATTTTACGGACAAAATGCGCTCACTGGGGTCGTGAAGACCTCAGTAAACCCTACGGTTGTAAACGCAATCCACTGCGATTTTCCGACTCTAGCCTGCATTCAGCATGAGCTAGTACGCGCCTTTCCGTCGACCAAGTTCTGGCATTGCAAGAATCTGGTCACAGACATTTTCAATGAAAATGAAAGAAAGGAGATTGTCACAATCGAACACAATCGAGCACATAGAGCTGCTCAGGAAAACGTAAAACAGGTCTTGGCCGATTACTATTTCCCAAAAATGACTAAACTCGCAAGCGAGGTAGTCATGAATTGCAGGATTTGTTCTAGAGCAAAGTACGATAGGCATCCAAAAAAAACAGGAGCTGGGACCAACGCCAGTCCCTTCGTTCACTGGAGAAATGCTTCACGTCGACATTTTTTCAACAGATAGGAAGTACTTCCTAACATGCGTGGACAAATTCTCGAAATTTGCCATCGTACAACCGATAGCTTCCCGCACGATTGGCGGATATAAAGGCTCCACTCTTGCAACTTATGAACATTTTCCCCAGCACTAGACAAATATATTGCGACAATGAACCATCGCTCAATTCAGAAACCATCAGGTCACTTCTGCGAGACAATTTCGGAGCCCACATTGTGAATGCTCCTCCCCTCCACAGCACTTCAAACGGCCAAGTTGAAAGATTCCATAGTACTCTGTTGGAAAATCGCGAGATGCCTCAAGATAGCGAAGGGGAATCGTCGACACAGTCGACCTTTTCCTCCAGGCAACAGTGGAGTACAACAGGTCGGTACACTCGGTAACCAACAAGAAGCCGATCGATATTTTTAAACGCCGCTGCAGCAGAATTTCACAGCGAGGTACAGAACAGGGGTACGGAAAGCTCAGATTGTGCAGAACAATCGAGCCAACCGATCGCGTCAGACAGAGTTTTTAGAGTAGGTGATAAGGTATTAATGAAAACCAACAGACGCCTCGGAAATAAACTAACCCCGTTGTACGTGGGAAGAAACGGTATAGAAGCGACTTGGGGAACAACGGTCCCTAATTAGGGGGAGGGTTGTGCACAAAGACAATCTAGGTAATGCCCCTATTGCCCTACGTGAGCGTTCCACTCAGCCGACTATTCATACTTAGAGACTCGATCACAGATTACCAAGCAACCTTTTCTTTCATTCCTTAGGTTGTTTCACATGATATCCTTCTGGTGGCCTTGGTAAACGCTCGCATAACAGACTACTCACATTCTGACTACGTACCGATATTGGACGGCGACATACTCGTATGGGACGAAATAAATTACCTTAGGCATTCGACAAACTTAACGGATTACGAACGAATGGCGGACGAGACCGCAAATTTGACCGAGATGTTTCCACAGTCGCACCCATGCGAAAACTACTAGTGGTGGGATACCGACCATATCCGAAATATGTTAGCACGATTAGCGTGCACCACAGAGTTGCTAGGAGCCTAAAACATCCTGGGCTCGGTCTTAAAGGTTGTAGCCGGAACTCCGGACGCGGACGACTTAGAAAAGATACGAATAAACGAGGCCCAACTTATTGAATCGAATAACAGGCAGATAAGCATAAATTCTAAGTCTCAGGAGCAAATCAACCGCTTAACAGACTCAGTCAATAAATTGCTAGAGGCAGCAAAGGGAAAGCAAAATTGACTCGGCTCACCTGTACGAGACCTTGCTGGCTAGGAACAGAATGTTGGCATCCGAACTAAGTAATCTCATGCTCACCATTTCCCTCGCAAAAGTTAACGTAATCAATCCGGTCATATTAGACCATGATGACTTGAATTCTATTTTCCTCTAATCAGCTCACCAATGTTATCGTAACTAACATTTTAGAAGTATCTAAAATCAAAGTTTTTCAATCAAATAGCATAATACACTTTGTCATTCAATTCCCTAAGATTAAGTACATTTGCAAAAAGATAACTATTTTCCCGGTCGCCCACAACGGCACCGTCCTTCGACTTGACGATAACATCGTCGCCGACTGCAACGACCAGATAGTAACAGTGTCGGACTGCAAACAGACGACCACGACAACATTCTGCGAAACGTCGACAAAGGACTCCTGTGCCCAAGGATTATATTCTGGTGGCGTGGCCCACTGCCAGTCGCAACCCAGCCACCTCAGCGCCATCACACTGGTCGACGACGGGATCATTATCATCAACGATCACCCAGCAGCAGTAAGTTCGACGGCAGCGCGACGCTCAACATTTCAGGGACGCATCTAATCACATTCAACGATTATGCCGTCATAAATGGTTCACGCTATCAGAACCGCAAAAAACGTTCAGAGCCGATACCCAGGAGTTGCATCTTCACCCTTGCTAAATGTTACCGAGCATAAAAGGGTGCTGAGCCTGCATTCCTCCACCAGTTGAGCGAGGAGAACCTCAACTTCATCAAGGAGATAAAGGAAGAGGTGTCCTCACGTTCCAGACCAATCTTTGCATTCTGCCTAGGACTAGGTATTTTGTGGCCTAGTATGTGCATGGCCATGCTCAGACCTATATTTGACCGAAGAAGCGCGACGCCCGGCAAATCATGGATTAATGGCAAGACTAAGTGCGCCGGGGACGGCGACTGCTCAAGGGGGGGAGTATGTATCCGATCCAGCCGGATACCCCTCCCTCTGCATTTGGTTCTCGACCCTACAGCGGGTCAATGAGCTTAAACACCTTCATATGAACCAAATACAGCACATGCCTCGTCGCGTATAGAACACGAGAGTTGCAGCGTTTGACGGAAACACTTGCCCAGACGGCCCAACAACATCCATGGTGGCCGTGGAACGTGGGAAACTGCCGCTGCTCAACATAACACCGGCGCGTGTGCCATGTCAGCAGATTAATGCACCGGCGACTGCGCAGCCGGCGGCCGGGGACTTAATATTAAGACTTTCAATTTTATGTAAATTTAGATTCTCTTAGACCTCCAACGAGGAACAATAAATCTCGCTTCGACGAGTAAATAATAAATACTACAATAAACGTCGATTCTATTAATCTAACTTACATGCTAGTGCTGGATAGGGAGGTGTTCTATATAAGTGCATGTGCCATATAGTTGCGGAGTTCCACTTTTTTGAGGCTAGAGTGCCGTATTGTTGCTAGTGCCCAAGATGTGCGATCTTGCCACATTTTCTGGAGCGTGGGTGCTATATAGGTGCGGTGGTTCAGTATACATGCTAGTGCTGGATAGGGAGGTGTTCTATATAAGTGCATGTGCCTTATAGTTGCGGAGTTCCACTTTTTGAGGCTAGAGTGCCGTATTGTTGCTAGTGCCCAAGATGTGCGATCTTGCCACATTTTCTGGAGCGTGGGTGCTATATAGGTGCGGTGGTTCAGTATACATGCTAGTGCTGGATAGGGAGGTGTTCTATATAAGTGCATGTGCCTTATAGTTGCGGAGTTCCATTTTTTTGAGGCTAGAGTGCCGTATTGTTGCTAGTGCCCAAGATGTGCGATCTTGCCACATTTTCTGGAGCGTGGGTGCTATATAGGTGCGGTGGTTCAGTATACATGCCAATGCTGGATAGGGAGGTGTTCTATATAAGTGCATGTGCCATATAGTTGCGGAGTTCCACTTTTTTGAGGCTAGAGTGCCGTATTGTTGCTAGTGCCCAAGATGTGCGATCTTGCCACATTTTCTGGAGCGTGGGTGCTATATAGGTGCGGTGGTTCAGTATACATGCCAGTGCTGGATAGGGAGGTGTTCTATATAGTGCATGTGCCATATAGTTGCGGAGTTCCACTTTTTTGAGGCTAGAGTGCCGTATTGTTGCTAGTGCCCAAGATGTGCGATCTTGCCACATTTTCTGGAGCGTGGGTGCTATATAGGTGCGGTGGTTCAGTATACATGCCAGTGCTGGATAGGGAGGTGTTCTATATAAGTGCAGGTGCCATATAGTTGCGGAGTTCCACTTTTTTGAGGCTAGAGTGCCGTATTGTTGCTAGTGCCCAAGATGTGCGATCTTGCCACATTTTCTGGAGCGTGGGTGCTATATAGGTGCGGTGGTTCAGTATACATGCTAGTGCTGGATAGGGAGGTGTTCTATATAAGTGCATGTGCCTTATAGTTGCGGAGTTCCACTTTTTTGAGGCTAGAGTGCCGTATTGTTGCTAGTGCCCAAGATGTGCGATCTTGCCACATTTTCTGGAGCGTGGGTGCTATATAGGTGCGGTGGTTCAGTATACATGCTAGTGCTGGATAGGGAGGTGTTCTATATAAGTGCATGTGGCAAATAGTTGCGGAGTTCCACTTTTTGAGGCTAGAGTGCCGTATTGTTGCTAGTGCCCAAGATGTGCGATCTTGCCACATTTTCTGGAGCGTGGGTGCTATATAGGTGCGGTGGTTCAGTATACATGCTAGTGCTGGATAGGGGAGGTGTTCTATATAAGTGCATGTGCCTTATAGGTTGCGGAGTTCCACTTTTTTGAGGCTAGAGTGCCGTATTGTTGCTAGTTGCCCAAGATGTGCGATCTTGCCCCATTTTCTGGAGCGTGGGTGCTATATAGGTGCGGTGGGTTCAGTATACATGCTAGTGCTGGATAGGGAGGTGTTCTATATAAGTGCATGTGCCTTATAGTTGCGGAGTTCCACTTTTTTGAGGCTAGAGTGCCGTATTGTTGCTAGTGCCCAAGATGTGCGATCTTGCCACATTTCTGGAGCGTGGGTGCTATATAGTGCGGTGGTTCAGTATACATGCCAATGCTGGATAGGGAGGTGTTCTATATAAGTGCATGTGCCATATAGTTGCGGAGTTCCACTTTTTTGAGGCTAGAGTGCCGTATTGTTGCTAGTGCCCAAGATGTGCGATCTTGCCACATTTTCTGGAGCGTGGGTGCTATATAGGTGCGGTGGTTCAGTACATGCCAGTGCTGATAGGGAGGTGTTCTATATAAGTGCAGGTGCCATATAGATGCGGAGTTCCACTTTTTTGAGGCTAGAGTGCCGTATTGTTGCTAGTGCCCAAGATGTCGATCTTGCCACATTTTCTGGAGCGTGGGTGCTATATAGGTGCGGTGGTTCAGTATACATGCTAGTGCTGGATAGGGAGGTGTTCTATATAAGTGCATGTGCCTATATAGTTGCGGAGTTCCACTTTTTGAGGCTAGAGTGCCGTATTGTTGCTAGTGGCCCAAGATGTGCGATCTTGCCACATTTTCTGGAGCGTGGGTGCTATATAGGTGCGGTGTTCAGTATACATGCCATGCTGGATAGGGAGGTGTTCTATATAAGTGCATGTGCCATATAGTTGCGGAGTTCCACTTTTTTGAGGCTAGAGTGCCGTATTGTTGCTAGTGCCCAAGATGTGCGATCTTGCCACATTTTCTGGAGCGTGGGTGCTATATAGGTGCGGTGGTTCAGTATACATGCCAGTGCTGGATAGGGAGGTGTTCTATATAAGTGCAGGTGCCATATAGATCGGAGTTTCCACTTTTTTGAGGCTAGAGTGCCGTATTGTTGCTAGTGCCCAAGATGTGCGATCTTGCCACATTTTCTGGAGCGTGGGTGCTATATAGGTGCGGTGGTTCAGTATACATGCCAGTGCTGGATAGGGAGGTGTTCTATATAAGTGCATGTGCCATATAGTTGCGGAGTTCCACTTTTTTGAGGCTAGAGTGCCGTATTGTTGCTAGTGCCCAAGATGTGCGATCTTGCCACATTTTCTGGAGCGTGGGTGCTATATAGGTGCGGTGGTTCAGTATACATGCCAGTGCTGGATAGGGAGGTGTTCTATATAAGTGCAGGTGCCATATAGTTGCGGAGTTCCACTTTTTGAGGCTAGAGTGCCGTATTGTTGCTAGTGCCCAAGATGTGCGATCTTGCCACATTTTCTGGAGCGTGGGTGCTATATAGGTGCGGTGGTTCAGTATACATGCCAGTGCTGGATAGGGAGGTGTTCTATATAAGTGCATGTGCCATATAGTTGCGGAGTTCCACTTTTTTGAGGCTAGAGTGCCGTATTGTTGCTAGTGCCCAAGATGTGCGATCTTGCCACATTTTCTGGAGCGTGGGTGCTATATAGGGTGCGGTGGTTCAGTATACATGCTAGTGCTGGATAGGGAGGTGTTCTATATAAGTGCATGTGCCTTATAGTTGCGGAGTTCCACTTTTTTGAGGCTAGAGTGCCGTATTGTTGCTAGTTGCCCAAGATGTGCGATCTTGCCACATTTTCTGGAGCGTGTGCTATATAGGTGCGGTGGTTCAGTATACATGCTAGTGCTGGATAGGGAGGTGTTCTATATAAGTGCATGTGCCTTATAGTTGCGGAGTTCCACTTTTTGAGGCTAGAGTGCCGTATTGTTGCTAGTGCCCAAGATGTGCGATCTTGCCACATTTTCTGGAGCGTGGGTGCTATATAGGTGCGGTGGTTCAGTATACATGCCAATGCTGGATAGGGAGGTGTTCTATATAAGTGCATGTGCCATATAGTTGCGGAGTTCCACTTTTTTGAGGCTAGAGTGCCGTATTGTTGCTAGTGCCCAAGATGTGCGATCTTGCCACATTTCTGGAGCGGTGGGTGCTATATAGGTGCGGTGGTTCAGTATACATGCCAGTGCTGGGATAGGGATGGTGTTCTATATAAGTGCAGGTGCCATATAGATTGCGGAGTTCCACTTTTTTGAGGCTAGAGTGCCGTATTGTTGCTAGTGCCCAGATGTGCGATCTTGCCACATTTCTGGAGCGTGGGGTGCTATATAGGTTGCGGTGGTTCAGTATACATGCTAGTGCTGGATAGGGAGGTGTTCTATATAAGTGCAGGTGCCATTATAGTTGCGGAGTTCCACTTTTTGAGGCTAGAGTGCCGTATTGTTGCTAGTGCCCAAGATGTGCGATCTTGCCACATTTTCTGGAGCGTGGTGCTATATAGGTGCGGTGGTTCAGTATACAGGCTCAGTGCTGGATAGGGAGGTGTTCTATATAAGTGCAGGTGCCATATAGTATGCGGAGTTCCACTTTTTGAGGCTAGAGTGCCGTATTGTTGCTAGTGCCCAAGATGTGCGATCTTGCCACATTTTTCTGGAGCGTGGGTGCTATATAGGTGCGGTGGTTCAGTATACATGCCTAGTGCTGGATAGGGAGGGTGTTCTATATAGTGCATGTGCCATATAGTTGCGGAGTTCCCACTTTTTTGAGGCTAGAGTGCCGTATTGTTGCTAGTTGCCCAAGATGTGCGATCTTGCCACATTTTCTGGAGCGTGGGTGCTATATTAGGTGCGGTGGTTCAGTATACATGCCAGTGCTGGATAGGGAGGTGTTCTATATAAGTGCAGGTGCCATAGAGTTGCGGAGTTCCACTTTTTTGAGGCTAAGTGCCGTAGTGTTTGCTAGTGCCCAAGATGTGCGAGCTTGCCACATTTTCTGGAGCGTGGGTGCTATATAGGTGCGGTGGTTCAGTATACATGCCAGTGCTGGAGAGGGAGGTGTTCTATATAAGGCATGTGCCATATAGTTGCGGAGTTCCACTTTTTGAGGCTAGAGTGCCGTATTGTTGCTAGTGCCCAAGATGTGCGAATCTTGCGCCATTTTCTGGAGCGTGGGTGCTATATAGGTGCGGTGGTTCAGTATACATGCAAGTGCTGGATAGGGAGGTGTTCTATATAAGTGCATGTGCCATATAGTTGCGGAGTTCCACTTTTTTGAGGCTAGAGTGCCGTATTGTTGCTAGTGCCCAAGATGTGCGATCTTGCCACATTTTCTGGAGCGTGGGTGCTATATAGGTGCGGTGGTTCAGTATACATGCCAGTGCTGGATAGGGAGGTGTTCTATATAAGTGCATGTGCCATATAGTTGCGGAGTTCCACTTTTTGGAGGCTAGAGTGCCGTATTGTTGCTAGTGCCCAGATGTGCGATCTTGCCACATTTTCTGGAGCGTGGGTGCTATAGGGTGCGGTGGTTCAGTATACAGTGCCAGTGCTGGATAGGGAGTGTTCTAATATAAGTGCAGGTGGCCATATAGTTGCGGAGTTCCACTTTTTTGAGGCTAGAGTGCCGTATTGTTGCTAGTGCCCAAGATGTGCGATCTTGCCACATTTTCTGGAGCGTGGGTGCTATATAGGTGCGGTGGTTCAGTATACATGCCAGTGCTGGATAGGGAGGTGTTCTATATAAGTGCATGTGCCATATAGTTGCGGAGGTTCCACTTTTGTTGAGGCTAGAGTGCCGTATTGTTGCTAGTGCCCAGATGTGCGATCTTGCCACATTTCTGGAGCGTGGGTGCTATATAGGTGCGGTGGTTCAGTATACATGCTAGTGCTGGATAGGGAGGTGTTCTATATAAAGGTGCATGTGCCTTATAGTTGCGGAGTTCCACTTTTTGAGGCTAGAGTGCCGTATTGTTGCTAGTGCCCAAGATGTGCGATCTTGCCACATTTTCTGGAGCGTGGGTGCTATATAGGTGCGGTGGTTCAGTATACATGCCAGTGCTGGATAGGGAGGTGTTCTATAGAAGTGCATGTGCCATATAGTTGCGGAGTTCCACTTTTTGAGGCTAGAGTGCCGTATTGTTGCTAGTGCCCAGAATGTGCGATCTTGCCACATTTTCTGGAGCGTGGGTGCTATATAGGTGCGGTGGTTCAGTATACATGCCAGTGCTGGATAGGAGGTGTTCTATATAAGTGCATGGTGCCATATAGTTTGCGGAGTTCCACTTTTTTGAGGCTAGAGTGCCGTATTGTTGCTAGTGCCCAAGATGTGCGATCTTGCCACATTTTCTGGAGCGTGGGTGCTATATAGGTGCGGTGGTTCAGTATACATGCCAGTGCTGGATAGGGAGGTGTTCTATATAAGTGCATGTGCCATATAGTTGCGGAGTTCCACTTTTTGAGGCTAGAGTGCCGTATTGTTGCTAGTGCCCAAGATGTGCGATCTTGCCACATTTTCTGGAGCGTGGGTGCTATATAGGTGCGGTGGTTCAGTATACATGCCAGTGCTGGATAGGGAGGTGTTCTATATAAGTGCAGGTGCCATATAGTTGCGGAGTTCCACTTTTTTGAGGCTAGAGTGCCGTATTGTTGCTAGTGCCCAAGATGTGCGATCTTGCCACATTTTCTGGAGCGTGGGTGCTATATAGGTGCGGTGGTTCAGTATACATGCCAGTGCTGGATAGGGAGGTGTTCTATATAAGTGCATGTGCCATATAGTTGCGGAGTTCCACTTTTTTGAGGCTAGAGTGCCGTATTGTTGCTAGTGCCCAAGATGTGCGATCTTGCCACATTTTCTGGAGCGTGGGTGCTATATAGGTGCGGTGGTTCAGTATACATGCCTAGTGCTGGATAGGGAGGTGTTCTATATAAGTGCATGTGCCATATAGTTGCGGAGTTCCACTTTTTGAGGCTAGAGTGCCGTATTGTTGCTAGTGCCCAAGATGTGCGATCTTGCCACATTTTCTGGAGCGTGGGTGCTATATAGGTGCGGATGGTTCAGTATACATGCCAGTGCTGGATAGGGAGGTGTTCTAATAAGTGCAGTGCCATTATAGTTGCGGAGTTCCACTTTTTTGAGGCTAGAGTGCCGTATTGTTGCTAGTGCCCAGATGTGCGATCTTGCCACATTTTCTGGAGCGTGGGTGCTATATAGGTGCGGTGGTTCAGTATACATGCCAGTGCTGGATAGGGAGGTGTTCTATATAAGTGCAGGTGCCATATAGATTGCGGAGTTCCACTTTTTTGAGGCTAGAGTGGCCGTATTGTTGCTAGTGCCCAAGATGTGGCGATCTTGCCACATTTTCTGGAGCGTGGGTGCTATATAGGTTGCGGTGGTTTCAGTATACATGCCAGTGCTGGATAGGGAGGTCGTTCTATATAAGTGCAGGTGCCATATAGTGCGGAGTTCCACTTTTTTGAGGCTAGAGTGCCGTATTGTTGCTAGTTGCCCAAGATGTGCGATCTTGCCACATTTTCTGGAGCGTGGGTGCTATATAGGTGCGGTGGTTCAGTATACATGCCAGTGCTGGATAGGGAGGTGTTCTATATAAGTGCAGGTGCCATATAGTTGCGGAGTTCCACTTTTTTGAGGCTAGAGTGCCGTATTGTTGCTAGTGCCCAAGATGTGCGATCTTGCCACATTTTCTGGAGCGTGGGTGCTATATAGGTGCGGTGGTTCAGTATACATGCCAGTGCTGGATAGGGAGGTGTTCTATATAAGTGCATGTGCCATATAGTTGCGGAGTTCCACTTTTTTGAGGCTAGAGTGCCGTATTGTTGCTAGTGCCCAAGATGTGCGATCTTGCCACATTTTCTGGAGCGTGGGTGCTATATAGGTGCGGTGGTTCAGTATACATGCCAGTGCTGGATAGGGAGGTGTTCTATATAAGTGCATGTGCCATATAGTTGCGGAGTTCCACTTTTTTGAGGCTAGAGTGCCGTATTGTTGCTAGTGCCCAAGATGTGCATCTTGCCACATTTTCTGAGCGTGGGTGCTATATAGGTGCGGTGGTTCAGGTATACATGCAAGTGCTGGATAGGGAGGGTGTTCTATATAAGTGCAGGTGCCATATAGTTGCGGAGTTCCACTTTTTTGAGGCTAGAGTGCCGTATTGTTGCTAGTGCCCAAGATGTGCGATCTTGCCACATTTTCTGGAGCGTGGGTGCTATATAGGTGCGGTGGTTCAGTATACATGCCAGTGCTGGATAGGGAGGTGTTCTATATAAGTGCAGGTGCCATATAGTTGCGGAGTTCCACTTTTTTGAGGCTAGAGTGCCGTATTGTTGCTAGTGCCCAAGATGTGCGATCTTGCCACATTTTCTGGAGCGTGGGTGCTATATAGGTGCGGTGGTTCAGTATACATGCCAGTGCTGGATAGGGAGGTGTTCTATATAAGTGCATGTGCCATATAGTTGCGGAGTTCCACTTTTTTGAGGCTAGAGTGCCGTATTGTTGCTAGTGCCCAAGATGTGCGATCTTGCCACATTTTCTGGAGCGTGGGTGCTATATAGGTGCGGTGGTTCAGTATACATGCCAGTGCTGGATAGGGAGGTGTTCTATATAAGTGCATGTGCCATATAGTTGCGGAGTTCCACTTTTTTGAGGCTAGAGTGCCGTATTGTTGCTAGTGCCCAAGATGTGCGATCTTGCCACATTTTCTGGAGCGTGGGTGCTATATAGGTGCGGTGGTTCAGTATACATGCCAGTGCTGGATAGGGAGGTGTTCTATATAAGTGCATGTGCCATATAGTTGCGGAGTTCCACTTTTTTGAGGCTAGAGTGCCGTATTGTTGCTAGTGCCCAAGATGTGCGATCTTGCCACATTTCTGGAGCGTGGGTGCTATATAGGTGCGGTGGTTCAGTATACATGCCAGTGCTGGATAGGGAGGTGTTCTATATAAGTGCATGTGCCATATAGTTGCGGAGTTCCACTTTTTTGAGGCTAGAGTGCCGTATTGTTGCTAGTGCCCAAGATGTGCGATCTTGCCACATTTTCTGGAGCGTGGGTGCTATATAGGTGCGGTGGTTCAGTATACATGCCAGTGCTGGATAGGGAGGTGTTCTATATAAGTGCATGTGCCATATAGTTGCGGAGTTCCACTTTTTTGAGGCTAGAGTGCCGTATTGTTGCTAGTGCCCAAGATGTGCGATCTTGCCACATTTTCTGGAGCGTGGGTGCTATATAGGTGCGGTGGTTCAGTATACATGCTAGTGCTGGATAGGGAGGTGTTCTATATAAGTGCATGTGCCATATAGTTGCGGAGTTCCACTTTTTTGAGGCTAGAGTGCCGTATTGTTGCTAGTGCCCAAGATGTGCGATCTTGCCACATTTTCTGGAGCGTGGGTGCTATATAGGTGCGGTGGTTCAGTATACATGCTAGTGCTGGATAGGGAGGTGTTCTATATAAGTGCATGTGCCATATAGTTGCGGAGTTCCACTTTTTTGAGGCTAGAGTGCCGTATTGTTGCTAGTGCCCAAGATGTGCGATCTTGCCACATTTTCTGGAGCGTGGGTGCTATATAGGTGCGGTGGTTCAGTATACATGCTAGTGCTGGATAGGGAGGTGTTCTATATAAGTGCATGTGCCATATAGTTGCGGAGTTCCACTTTTTTGAGGCTAGAGTGCCGTATTGTTGCTAGTGCCCAAGATGTGCGATCTTGCCACATTTTCTGGAGCGTGGGTGCTATATAGGTGCGGTGGTTCAGTATACATGCCAGTGCTGGATAGGGAGGTGTTCTATATAAGTGCATGTGCCATATAGTTGCGGAGTTCCACTTTTTTGAGGCTAGAGTGCCGTATTGTTGCTAGTGCCCAAGATGTGCGATCTTGCCACATTTTCTGGAGCGTGGGTGCTATATAGGTGCGGTGGTTCAGTATACATGCCAGTGCTGGATAGGGAGGTGTTCTATATAAGTGCATGTGCCATATAGTTGCGGAGTTCCACTTTTTTGAGGCTAGAGTGCCGTATTGTTGCTAGTGCCCAAGATGTGCGATCTTGCCACATTTTCTGGAGCGTGGGTGCTATATAGGTGCGGTGGTTCAGTATACATGCCAGTGCTGGATAGGGAGGTGTTCTATATAAGTGCATGTGCCATATAGTTGCGGAGTTCCACTTTTTGAGGCTAGAGTGCCGTATTGTTGCTAGTGCCCAAGATGTGCGATCTTGCCACATTTTCTGGAGCGTGGGTGCTATATAGGTGCGGTGGTTCAGTATACATGCCAGTGCTGGATAGGGAGGTGTTCTATATAAGTGCATGTGCCATATAGTTGCGGAGTTCCACTTTTTTGAGGCTAGAGTGCCGTATTGTTGCTAGTGCCCAAGATGTGCGATCTTGCCACATTTTCTGGAGCGTGGGTGCTATATAGGTGCGGTGGTTCAGTATACATGCCAGTGCTGGATAGGGAGGTGTTCTATATAAGTGCATGTGCCATATAGTTGCGGAGTTCCACTTTTTTGAGGCTAGAGTGCCGTATTGTTGCTAGTGCCCAAGATGTGCGATCTTGCCACATTTTCTGGAGCGTGGGTGCTATATAGGTGCGGTGGTTCAGTATACATGCCAGTGCTGGATAGGGAGGTGTTCTATATAAGTGCAGGTGCCATATAGTTGCGGAGTTCCACTTTTTTGAGGCTAGAGTGCCGTATTGTTGCTAGTGCCCAAGATGTGCGATCTTGCCACATTTTCTGGAGCGTGGGTGCTATATAGGTGCGGTGGTTCAGTATACATGCCAGTGCTGGATAGGGAGGTGTTCTATATAAGTGCAGGTGCCATATAGTTGCGGAGTTCCACTTTTTTGAGGCTAGAGTGCCGTATTGTTGCTAGTGCCCAAGATGTGCGATCTTGCCACATTTTCTGGAGCGTGGGTGCTATATAGGTGCGGTGGTTCAGTATACATGCCAGTGCTGGATAGGGAGGTGTTCTATATAAGTGCATGTGCCATATAGTTGCGGAGTTCCACTTTTTTGAGGCTAGAGTGCCGTATTGTTGCTAGTGCCCAAGATGTGCGATCTTGCCACATTTTCTGGAGCGTGGGTGCTATATAGGTGCGGTGGTTCAGTATACATGCTAGTGCTGGATAGGGAGGTGTTCTATATAAGTGCATGTGCCATATAGTTGCGGAGTTCCACTTTTTTGAGGCTAGAGTGCCGTATTGTTGCTAGTGCCCAAGATGTGCGATCTTGCCACATTTTCTGGAGCGTGGGTGCTATATAGGTGCGGTGGTTCAGTATACATGCCAGTGCTGGATAGGGAGGTGTTCTATATAAGTGCATGTGCCATATAGTTGCGGAGTTCCACTTTTTTGAGGCTAGAGTGCCGTATTGTTGCTAGTGCCCAAGATGTGCGATCTTGCCACATTTTCTGGAGCGTGGGTGCTATATAGGTGCGGTGGTTCAGTATACATGCTAGTGCTGGATAGGGAGGTGTTCTATATAAGTGCATGTGCCATATAGTTGCGGAGTTCCACTTTTTTGAGGCTAGAGTGCCGTATTGTTGCTAGTGCCCAAGATGTGCGATCTTGCCACATTTTCTGGAGCGTGGGTGCTATATAGGTGCGGTGGTTCAGTATACATGCTAGTGCTGGATAGGGAGGTGTTCTATATAAGTGCATGTGCCATATAGTTGCGGAGTTCCACTTTTTTGAGGCTAGAGTGCCGTATTGTTGCTAGTGCCCAAGATGTGCGATCTTGCCACATTTTCTGGAGCGTGGGTGCTATATAGGTGCGGTGGTTCAGTATACATGCTAGTGCTGGATAGGGAGGTGTTCTATATAAGTGCATGTGCCATATAGTTGCGGAGTTCCACTTTTTTGAGGCTAGAGTGCCGTATTGTTGCTAGTGCCCAAGATGTGCGATCTTGCCACATTTTCTGGAGCGTGGGTGCTATATAGGTGCGGTGGTTCAGTATACATGCCAGTGCTGGATAGGGAGGTGTTCTATATAAGTGCAGGTGCCATATAGTTGCGGAGTTCCACTTTTTTGAGGCTAGAGTGCCGTATTGTTGCTAGTGCCCAAGATGTGCGATCTTGCCACATTTTCTGGAGCGTGGGTGCTATATAGGTGCGGTGGTTCAGTATACATGCCTAGTGCTGGATAGGGAGGTGTTCTATATAAGTGCATGTGCCATATAGTTGCGGAGTTCCACTTTTTTGAGGCTAGAGTGCCGTATTGTTGCTAGTGCCCAAGATGTGCGATCTTGCCACATTTTCTGGAGCGTGGGTGCTATATAGGTGCGGTGGTTCAGTATACATGCCAGTGCTGGATAGGGAGGTGTTCTATATAAGTGCAGGTGCCATATAGTTGCGGAGTTCCACTTTTTTGAGGCTAGAGTGCCGTATTGTTGCTAGTGCCCAAGATGTGCGATCTTGCCACATTTTCTGGAGCGTGGGTGCTATATAGGTGCGGTGGTTCAGTATACATGCCTAGTGCTGGATAGGGAGGTGTTCTATATAAGTGCATGTGCCATATAGTTGCGGAGTTCCACTTTTTTGAGGCTAGAGTGCCGTATTGTTGCTAGTGCCCAAGATGTGCGATCTTGCCACATTTTCTGGAGCGTGGGTGCTATATAGGTGCGGTGGTTCAGTATACATGCTAGTGCTGGATAGGGAGGTGTTCTATATAAGTGCATGTGCCATATAGTTGCGGAGTTCCACTTTTTTGAGGCTAGAGTGCCGTATTGTTGCTAGTGCCCAAGATGTGCGATCTTGCCACATTTTCTGGAGCGTGGGTGCTATATAGGTGCGGTGGTTCAGTATACATGCCAGTGCTGGATAGGGAGGTGTTCTATATAAGTGCATGTGCCATATAGTTGCGGAGTTCCACTTTTTTGAGGCTAGAGTGCCGTATTGTTGCTAGTGCCCAAGATGTGCGATCTTGCCACATTTTCTGGAGCGTGGGTGCTATATAGGTGCGGTGGTTCAGTATACATGCCAGTGCTGGATAGGGAGGTGTTCTATATAAGTGCAGGTGCCATATAGTTGCGGAGTTCCACTTTTTTGAGGCTAGAGTGCCGTATTGTTGCTAGTGCCCAAGATGTGCGATCTTGCCACATTTTCTGGAGCGTGGGTGCTATATAGGTGCGGTGGTTCAGTATACATGCTAGTGCTGGATAGGGAGGTGTTCTATATAAGTGCATGTGCCATATAGTTGCGGAGTTCCACTTTTTTGAGGCTAGAGTGCCGTATTGTTGCTAGTGCCCAAGATGTGCGATCTTGCCACATTTTCTGGAGCGTGGGTGCTATATAGGTGCGGTGGTTCAGTATACATGCCAGTGCTGGATAGGGAGGTGTTCTATATAAGTGCAGGTGCCATATAGTTGCGGAGTTCCACTTTTTTGAGGCTAGAGTGCCGTATTGTTGCTAGTGCCCAAGATGTGCGATCTTGCCACATTTTCTGGAGCGTGGGTGCTATATAGGTGCGGTGGTTCAGTATACATGCTAGTGCTGGATAGGGAGGTGTTCTATATAAGTGCATGTGCCATATAGTTGCGGAGTTCCACTTTTTTGAGGCTAGAGTGCCGTATTGTTGCTAGTGCCCAAGATGTGCGATCTTGCCACATTTTCTGGAGCGTGGGTGCTATATAGGTGCGGTGGTTCAGTATACATGCCAGTGCTGGATAGGGAGGTGTTCTATATAAGTGCATGTGCCATATAGTTGCGGAGTTCCACTTTTTTGAGGCTAGAGTGCCGTATTGTTGCTAGTGCCCAAGATGTGCGATCTTGCCACATTTTCTGGAGCGTGGGTGCTATATAGGTGCGGTGGTTCAGTATACATGCCAGTGCTGGATAGGGAGGTGTTCTATATAAGTGCAGGTGCCATATAGTTGCGGAGTTCCACTTTTTTGAGGCTAGAGTGCCGTATTGTTGCTAGTGCCCAAGATGTGCGATCTTGCCACATTTTCTGGAGCGTGGGTGCTATATAGGTGCGGTGGTTCAGTATACATGCCAGTGCTGGATAGGGAGGTGTTCTATATAAGTGCATGTGCCATATAGTTGCGGAGTTCCACTTTTTTGAGGCTAGAGTGCCGTATTGTTGCTAGTGCCCAAGATGTGCGATCTTGCCACATTTTCTGGAGCGTGGGTGCTATATAGGTGCGGTGGTTCAGTATACATGCCTAGTGCTGGATAGGGAGGTGTTCTATATAAGTGCAGGTGCCATATAGTTGCGGAGTTCCACTTTTTTGAGGCTAGAGTGCCGTATTGTTGCTAGTGCCCAAGATGTGCGATCTTGCCACATTTTCTGGAGCGTGGGTGCTATATAGGTGCGGTGGTTCAGTATACATGCTAGTGCTGGATAGGGAGGTGTTCTATATAAGTGCATGTGCCATATAGTTGCGGAGTTCCACTTTTTTGAGGCTAGAGTGCCGTATTGTTGCTAGTGCCCAAGATGTGCGATCTTGCCACATTTTCTGGAGCGTGGGTGCTATATAGGTGCGGTGGTTCAGTATACATGCTAGTGCTGGATAGGGAGGTGTTCTATATAAGTGCATGTGCCATATAGTTGCGGAGTTCCACTTTTTTGAGGCTAGAGTGCCGTATTGTTGCTAGTGCCCAAGATGTGCGATCTTGCCACATTTTCTGGAGCGTGGTGCTATATAGGTGCGGTGGTTCAGTAATACATGCCAGTGCTGGATAGGGAGGTGTTCTATATAAGTGCAGGTGCCATATAGTTGCGGAGTTCCACTTTTTTGAGGCTAGAGTGCCGTATTGTTGCTAGTGCCCAAGATGGGCGATCTTGCCACATTTTCTGGAGCGTGGGTGCTATATAGGTGCGGGTGGTTCAGTATACATGCCAGTGCTGGATAGGGAGGTGTTCTATATAAGTGCAATGTGCCATATAGTTGCGGAGTTCCACTTTTTTGAGGCTAGAGTGCCGTATTGTTGCTAGTGCCCAAGATGTGCGATCTTGCCACATTTTCTGGAGCGTGGGTGCTATATAGGTGCGGTTGGTTCAGTATACATGCCGTGCTGGATAGGGAGGTGTTCTATATAAGTGCATGTGCCATATAGTTTGCGGAGTTCCACTTTTTTGAGGCTAGAGTGCCCGTATTGTTGCTAGTGCCCAAGATGTGCGATCTTGCCACATTTTCTGGAGCGTGGGTGGCTATATAGGTGCGGTGGTTCAGTATAACATGCCAGTGCTGGATAGGGAGGTGTTCTATATAAGTGCAGGTGCCATATAGTTGCGGAGTTCCACTTTTTGAGGCTAGAGTGCCGTATTGTTGCTAGTGCCCAAGATGTGCCGATCTGCCACATTTTCTGGAGCGTGGGTGCTATATAGGTGCGGTGGTTCAGTATACATGCCAGTGCTGGGATAGGGAGGTGTTCTATATAAGTGCATGTGCCATATAGTTGCGGTAGTTCCACTTTTTTGAGGCTAGAGTGCCGTATTGTTGCTAGTGCCCAAGATGTGCGATCTTGCCACATTTCTGGAGCGTGGGTGCTATTAGGTGCGGTGGTTCAGTATACATGCCAGTGCTGGATAGGGAGGTGTCTATATAAGTGCAGGTGCCATATAGTTGCGGAGTTCCACTTTTTTGAGGCTAGAGTGCCGTATTGTTGCTAGTGCCCAAGATGTGCGATCTTGCCACATTTTCTGGAGCGTGGGTGCTATATAGGTGCGGTGGTTCAGTATACATGCCAGTGCTGGATAGGGAGGTGTTCTATATAAGTGCATGTGCCATATAGTTGCGGAGTTCCACTTTTTTGAGGCTAGAGTGCCGTATGGTTGCTAGTGCCCAAGATGTGCGATCTTGCCACATTTTCTGGAGCGTGGGTGCTATATAGGTGCGGTGGTTCAGTATACATGCCAGTGCTGGATAGGGAGGTGTTCTATATAAGTGCATGTGCCATATAGTTGCGGAGTTCCACTTTTTTGAGGCTAGAGTGCCGTATTGTTGCTAGTGCCCAAGATGTGCGATCTTGCCACATTTTCTGGAGCGTGTAGTAGCCAGCACAAAATATAGGGAATTGGTTATCTTCTTTCGTCTCGTGAGACCCCCTTGTGATATTTCGAACGATCAAGCTTTAGCCGCTCCTAAGGTTGGATCAAAGCCTTAGCCGCTCTTAAGTCCGAACGCCCACGAACACATACAAGCGACGGACAGTGGGAAGCATAGACGGCAATCGTACGATTGCACAGTTAAGCTATGCTGTGCATTAGACGATCGTTTTATGCTGCTGCGAATGTTCTGGATCATACGATTGCACAGTTAGTAAAAAGCTCAAAAGCTCTGCTGCACTGGCTGCTCAGTCCATCGTCTATTACTGCTTTGAACAATATAAGAAAGTTGATCGATCTGTAAAGACGTGATAATTTCCGAGTGCGAGCAACATACATATTGCACACACATATATATAGTGCTATCCGGAAAATATATATATTTCCACAAATATATGCTGGAAGCATATAGTTACAAGTGCCGTACAGTTCAGTGGTCAGTGAATGACAAGAATTTAGTGCAGATATATTTGGGAAAAGAGGTATGTTTTCATATTAGTGCCGTGCACGTGCTGACATAACCTATGTTGCAGGGAGGTGTACCTAAGCTGCCCCATCGCGGTATAGTCTCGAGAAGACTACCCTGGGAGCTCGCTTAGGCGAACAGTTGTCGAGGTTTCTCCAACTCCAACCATAATTCATCGTTTCTGGACCTTATATTGCCACCAAGTCGGAATCTCCAAAGATCCAAGTGGAACAGATCAGCCTTAATCGCCAAGAATATTTAGTGCTGCTCAGACATAAATAACTAAATACAGGCTTGGCGGAAGATTCGTCAGTACGGCCAGGAACCATATACATCGCACCTGTTGACCTCTAACCAACTTCAGGCGGTCAACAGTCTACAAAGCAGCAGCACAGGATCGAGTTTTGTCCAATTTACATTTAATTCATTATCAAGTTCCAACGCATAAACATCAGCAGTTTAACGTAATGTAACTGAAACTTTATTAACACCCCTCTTTGATGTTACGCGCGTACATGCCTACATACATATGTGCATATGCACACTAAATTTTCTTTCGTTTGCTACCTTTTGGTTCAATTTTCGCGATAGAGCATAACAATTAAATTTCTGTCTGTATTATGAAAACCAAAACAACTGACTGATGACTATGCGACGGTGTTTGTAGCGTAATTGTATTGTATGCATTATATATTTATGATTTCCATATTTTAAACAGCTGCGGTCAACATCTACGACATCATTGGGCCCAACGATCAGCGTAAGACAATAACGCCGGAGTGAGTAATTATGTACAGCAAAAAGTAGTTTGGTCAAAAGAGCCTATTAACTTGAAAGTGTAGATATGCATACAGTGTATAATGATTCAAACCCGTCTGCTCAGTGTGTATAATGCACCCCAGTCTGATCTAGCTTTTGTTTACGATTTCGATTCTTATTCTCTCGTTTATATATAGATATATATCTATACCCTAATGTTTTTCATGCTTTAAAATAATGAATTTATAACTAAACTTATATGATAATTAGGATTAAGGAAATAATACCCACAAATTAGAAGCTAAGTCAATTGTTGTGTTTCTACAACTGCAACGTAATGAATATTGAAATTGAAGTCTCACATTATATTAAAATATGAATCTTTTTGAATTGAAATGAATCTTTAAAATCATAAAAATGGTCTGTCGAGTATCCGTGCCAGGATCTTATAAAATGTGGTAAACCTTAGTAAAGGATTGATCAAGGGACAATGCAAGAACTCGAACGCAATGTCATGGTAGGGTGGGTACAGAAGAGAGGGACAATCAACACCTAGGTTCTCTCTAAATAGAAATGGTTCAGTAGGGCTTTTATTTGGCGTGTCGGCGCTATCAGTATTTCAGTTTACTTTGTTTTATATAATCACTTATAGTTCCCGTAAAGTGCACTAATTAAATGTAGTGGAGTACGATAGTACAATTAGGCGAGGAAGAACCCCGACCATCCGGCGAGCTAGACCCGAGCCTAGCAAGAGTGCACACGACCAACCCTATTTGTACGCCGTCCTTAAGTCAGTCATGGTCATCTGCTGATACCGAGGGCCTATATATCTGTTTACACAAATATATATTTAAACTCTGGTAAACTATACATTTATGGCGCCCAACGTGGGGCCAGGCAACTTGCCTTAGAATCTATAACCAATTCAGAGCGATATTAAAATTTGGATTTATAGTGTCTTACTATATAGGCCGATTATTTTAATAAGACAAGCAAATCTTGCCTTGGTTCTCCAAGCTCAACCGGTAATACATCAAAATTTCAACGACACATTTTCTTTTGCAAAATATTGCACAAAGGTTAAAGATTTCAAAATTTATACTTTGGCTCGGTTTTCGGATTTAGCAACTGCAATTCATTTTATTTCGGATTGGTTGACCAAAACAGACCTATAGTATCGAATTGTGAGTATCAGAGACAGTTATGCAATACCATACAGTGATCAGAATAAACAGGAATTGTTTTAGGATTTAGCGGTTCCAATTCAGTTTATTTTGGATTGATCGACCAAAGCAAACCTGCTTTTTCACTTTAGGCATCTTGAGTTATTCGGATTTACAATTTTATATTGCCAAATCGCGATAGTTGTCCAATGATTCAGTGCACGAGGTCATTAACTTATAAATAGTCCATATTAACGAAAATAGAAAAGCCTACTGAAACCAAATAGATATTTCGTAAGTATTCTGGCATGTGGGAAAGACAGACATTATTATTACAATTAATACCTTCTTATATAATTTTTTTTTATTATTTTTTTTTCTTTAATTCCTTAAATATTGTCTGATATACAATGGCTGTAAGGCGAAGTACAGATGATATAACAACTGCGTTGCAGGAAGCAGAACCATTTTGTGGAATTTGCAACGAAGTATTGGGAACTAGTGAGATTATAGCCAACACCCCGTGTAGACACAAATTCCATAAACTTTGTATTTTGGAACAGATTAGGACAAACCCAAAATGTCCCACCTGTTCATTAGATTGTTCTGCTCTGGCACTAACCATTCTCTAACAACACGTTGTTAGCCGAGCTTAACGCCGAAGGAACACGACCAACTAGTGCTAACGAATCTTTTAGCACAATAGACGGAACGTCTAATCGACCTAAAAAGGGCCAAAAGTTTATTAGAAGGGGTATGAATACGAGAGCAACTCAACGATCCAGGTTAGATCGCTCACTAACAGAAACTGAAACCAACCACACAACCCTTCCAATAACCTCTCAAGTGGAAATCGCTAACTACGTCCAGTCTGCTGTAAGCATTCAACAGGCTCAGTTAATGGAACAACTAACTTCATTTTTAAGCAAAACAATTGAATCTTCGATTCAAAGTCAATTAGCGTCACTCCAGCTGACACAACCAGAACATATCTCTCCCGATGTTTCCGGTGACAATAACATTAACCAAACAAATAACGTGGGTATCGGTCAAGCACGAGATAGTCACGCAGAAGTTCTTTTAGATTTTTCAAGAGCGAGTGCAAATCGAAGTAATTCGAGCTCACACGTAGCACCAGCAAAAGTTTCCAGTATAATGCAGAATTGGCGCATTAAATTCGATGGTTCAAAAACTTGCATGAGGATGGATGAGTTTATTTATCGAGTACGTTCTCTAACGCAACAAAATCTTTATAACAATTATCAATTGCTTTGTGATCACTTGTATCTTTTATTCGCGGGAAAAGCTAGTGATTGGTACTGGAAATTCCATCGAAATTACCCAAACTTTAATTGGGATACGTTTTGTATAGAGTTTAGAAGAAGATTTGAAGATGTTGAGACCGACTATGATATCTGGGAAAAGATTAGGAAACGTCGTCAGGGCGAAAACGAATCCTTCGATGACTTTCAATATGCTATCGAAGATCTCGTGGATAGGCTTCAAAATTCGGTTACAGAAGAAGATGTTGTGAATCTACTTATTAGAAATTCCAAGCCCACTCTTCACCACGAGCTTCTTCACTTAAAGATTGCCAATAGATCGTTATTACGACGAGAGGTACGTAAGCACGAGCAGTTTTATAACGATATAAGATCGGTTAAGCAAAGGACTCTTCGCTCATACGTATCGGAATTGTCAGGTCCAGACGATAGCGAGCAGCTATTCGATGACTTGGTCGAGCATAATGAAGTGTGTCAAATACAACGTCGTACTTCACAGTCAGTTCCAACTTGCTGGAACTGTGACAACAAAGGTCATAAATTTGACGATTGTGTAGGTCCTCGTAAGATCTTTTGCTACGGGTGTGGAACAAAAGATACTTACAAACCGGTATGTCCCAAATGTAACCCTCCGGGAAACCGGCAGAAGGATGTGTTAAACAACAACAAGCAGACACATCCTTAGAAAAAAGTTTGCAAGAATCACCTACTAGTTTAACGAACGACCAAAGTTTAAGGGAGCCTAAGATCAGCTCACAAACAGTAGAGGAAACCCTGCCTACGGCATATCATTTTTCATTTACTCCTTTACCTGAAAGGGAAGCAAATTATATTACAACGCGTAAGAAATTTTTGATAAGATAGATAGTTTTAAATTTGTAAGAAAGCCCAAACGTTCAACTAAACGTTTGAGACAATTTTGGAAGATGGTTCGCAAGAATAAGAACAAGTTTGTTTCAGCTATATTTCTTAGTTCGGATAACAGGCTGTACACCAGTGTCACCATTGAAGGCAGTGATTACATAGCTTTGTTGGATTCGGGGGCCACAATCAGTTGTATTGGAGGTTCAGCCGCGAAAGAAATGTTGGCGCATTGCAAGGTTAAGAAGTGTTCAGGAGCAATACGAACGGCTAACGAGACTGAAAGTAAGGTTATAGGCAAGCTGGTAACACAAATTAATTACCGTGGATGCACGGCAGACCTAGAAATGTTTCTTATTCCTGAACTCAAGCAAGACGTCTATTTGGGGATAGACTTCTGGCAAAAATTTGGACTTTTAGATAAAATCTCACACACTGCAGAGGTATCTGAATTAGATGTTGGAGGTACGGATGACGTCGAAGAACCACCGAACCTACATAAATTGACAGCAGACGAGAGAATTCGCTTAGATAAAGTGATAGGTTGTTTTCCATCTTTCGCTACTGAAGGATTAGGCCGTACCAGTTTAGTCACACACTCTATAGATGTTGGAGCAGCTATTCCCGTAAAGCAACGACATTGGCCGGTATCACCAGCCATAGAGAAATTGATGTTTGCTGAGGTGGACAATATGCTTGCGCTCGATGTTATAGAGGAGTCGACTAGTCCCTGGAGCAGTAATTGCGTTTTGGTAAAGAAAGGCGAAAAAATATAGACTGTGTCTCGATTCAAGAGAAGTGAACAAGGTTACAAGACGGGATGCATATCCGTTACCACATATTGATGGTATTCTAAGTCGATTACCACCCGCTCGTTACATCACTGGATTAGACATGAAACACGCATTTTGGCAAATCCCGTTGGATGAACAATCGCGACAGTATACTGCATTTACAGTGCCTAACCGACCATTATATCAATATAAAATGATGCCATTTGGTCTTTGCAATGCCGCTCAAACTCTCTGTAGACTAATGGATCGAGTTATTCCAGCTCATCTTCGGACACGTGTATTCGTATATTTAGATGATCTACTTGTTTTATCAGAGGATTTCGAGTCGCATTTACTGTTGTTACAGGAGATAGCGTTGTGTCTACGCAAAGCCAATCTAACCATTAACATAGGGAAATCAAACTTTTGCATAAAAGAAATCACGTATTTGGGTTTTATTATTGGTAATGGTCGGATAAAGACAAATCTAGACAAAATCAAGGCCATCTCGAAGTTCCCTGTGCCAGTTACCGTTAAGCAACTGCGTCGATTTTTGGGGTTATCCGGTTGGTACCGACGTTTCGTTGAAAATTATGCTACCGTTAGTTTTCCCTTAACCGAGTTGCTTAAGAAGAAAAAGATTTACAGTGGAATGATGATGCTCAACAGTCGTTTGAGACCTTAAAGTCCTGTTTAACCGCATCACCCATTTTGATAACTCCTGACTTCTCAAAACCTTTTATTTTGCTCTGTGATGCCAGCACTTACGGAATCGGTTGTGTTTTAGCTCAAGAACGCGACGGCGTTGAATTGCCAATTGCTTACATGTCAGAAAAATTATCCAAGGCACAACGTAATTATTCGGTTACCGAACTAGAGTGCTTAGCAGTCATAAAGGGAATAAAAAAATTCCGCTCTTATGTTGAGGGACAGGACTTCGTAGTCATAACCGATCACGCAGCACTTAAATGGTTAATGCAACAAAAGGATTTATCGGGTAGATTAGCCAGATGGTCTATGAAATTGCGTAGTTTCACATTTAATATCCTACATAGAAAGGGGACACTGAATGTTGTCGCTGACACTCTATCGCGTCAGGATGAACCGGCTATAGAGGAGCTCACGCAAATAAACCCCATGGTTGATCTAGACTCAGATCAATTCAAATCAGCTGAGTATCTGAGTTTAATAGAAAGTATTCAACAGAATCAGAGTAAGTTCCCAGACTTGAAAGTGATAGACGGTCAAGTTTTCAAAAGGACAGTATTCGCTTCGGGAGATGAGTCTCAAGAGAACGCATCATGGAAACTTTGGGTTCCGTCAGGGTTAATTACGAACGTATTATATCAAGCTCATGACGCCCCTAGCTCCGCACATTGTGGGATGAGTAAAACCATAGAGAAGCTTAAAAGATATTTATTCTGGCCTCGCATGGTTAGCCAGACGCGCAAGTACATATCTGAATGCACCGTTTGTCGCACGACCAAGAGTCCGAATATGATTCTTAGACCTCCTATGGGTAAACCATTCACTTCGGATAGGCCGTTTCAGAAATTATACATAGATCTCTTAGGACCATACCCACGCACGAAAAAGGGAAACATAGGATTGCTCATAGTTGTTGATCACAATACTAAGTTCCATTTTCTGTGTCCCTTGAAGAAATTTACAGCCCCTAAGATCTGTGAATATCTGGAAGGGTCTCTCTTTTATACATTTGGGGTGCCAGAAGTCATCTTGTCAGACAATGGATCCCAATTTAAATCTAGCTACTTTCAGGCATTTTTAAATAGCTTCGGTATAACACAAAAATGCACAGCTATTTATTCACCGCAAGCGAATGCCAGCGAGCGACTGAACAGATCCGTGATAGCTGCGATACGAGCTTATATCGGTAACGAACATTCCAATTGGGACTGTAACCTGAATGCCATTAGTGGTTCATTGAGATCTACCTTACATAGGAGTACAGGGTATTCTCCATATTTTCTAGCATTTGGTCAAAACATGATGTTGAATGGGAAGGATTACGCACTCTTGCGTAAACTAGACCTTTTGAACGACGATACTAGAATGGAGAACCCAGATTCCTTGCAGCTAATCCGGCAACAGGCTAAAGCGAATGTCAATAAGGCACACGAAGAAAATTCGCATAGATACAATTTGCGCTGCCGTGATACACAATTAAAGATTGGAGATTTGGTATATGCTAGAAATTTCACACAAAGTAGTGCTATAAAAAAGTTTAGTTCTAAACTAGCCCCTGTGTTCATTCCCGCTCAGGTAATTAAAAAGCGAAGTCCGTACTATTACGAATTGGTCGATGGGAACAAGAAATATCTCGGCGTGTATCATCTGAAAGACATTCAAATCAGGAAATAATCTCTCCTAATCAAGTTCTTCAGATAATTATTCGTCGAGCAGGTCTTGTATAATTATCTGTGGTGTAGTAGCCAGCACAAAATATAGGGAATTGGTTATCTTCTTTCGTCTCGTGAGACCCCCTTGTGATATTTCGAACGATCAAGCTTTAGCCGCTCTTAAGGTTGGATCAAAGCCTTAGCCGCTCTTAAGTCCGAACGCCCACGAACACATACAAGCGACGGACAGTGGGAAGCATAGACGGCAATCGTACGATTGCACAGTTAAGCTATGCTGTGCATTAGACGATCGTTTTATGCTGCTGCGAATGTTCTGGATCATACGATTGCACAGTTAGTAAAAAGCTCAAAAGCTCTGCTGCACTGGCTACTCAGTCCATCGTCTATTACTGCTTTGAACAATATAAGAAAGTTGATCGATCTGTAAAGACGTGATAATTTCCGAGTGCGAGCAACATACATATTGCACACACATATATATAGTGCTATCCGGAAAATATATATATTTCCACAAATATATGCTGGAAGCATATAGTTACAAGTGCCGTACAGTTCAGTGGTCAGTGAATGACAAGAATTTAGTGCAGATATATTTGGGAAAAGAGGTATGTTTTCATATTAGTGCCGTGCACGTGCTGACATAACCTATGTTGCAGGGAGGTGTACCTAAGCTGCCCCATCGCGGTATAGTCTCGAGAAGACTACCCTGGGAGCTGGCTTAGGCGAACAGTTGTCGAGGTTTCTCCAACTCCAACCATAATTCATCGTTTCTGGACCTTATATTGCCACCAAGTCGGAATCTCCAAAGATCCAAGTGGAACAGATCAGCCTTAATCGCCAAGAATATTTAGTGCTGCTCAGACATAAATAACTAAATACAGGCTTGGCGGAAGATTCGTCAGTACGGCCAGGAACCATATACATCGCACCTGTTGACCTCTAACCAACTTCAGGCGGTCAACAGTCTACAAAGCAGCAGCACAGGATCGAGTTTTGTCCAATTTACATTTAATTCATTATCAAGTTCCAACGCATAAACATCAGCAGTTTAACGTAATGTAACTGAAACTTTATTAACACCCCTCTTTGATGTTACGCGCGTACATGCCTACATACATATGTGCATATGCACACTAAATTTTCTTTCGTTTGCTACCTTTTGGTTCAATTTTCGCGATAGAGCATAACAATTAAATTTCTGTCTGTATTATGAAAACCAAAACAACTGACTGATGACTATGCGACGGTTTTTGTAGCGTAATTGTATTGTATGCATATATATTTATGATTTCCATATTTTAAACAGCTGCGGTCAACATCTACGACATCATTGGGCCCAACGATCAGCGTAAGACAATAACGCCGGAGTGAGTAATTATGTACAGCAAAAAGTAGTTTGGTCAAAAGAGCCTATTAACTTGAAAGTGTAGATATGCATACAGTGTATAATGATTCAAACCCGTCTGCTCAGTGTGTATAATGCACCCCAGTCTGATCTAGCTTTTGTTTACGATTTCGATTCTTATTCTCTCGTTTATATATATATATATCTATACCCTAATGTTTTTCATGCTTTAAAATAATGAATTTATAACTAAACTTATATGATAATTAGGATTAAGGAAATAATACCCACAAATTAGAAGCTAAGTCAATTGTTGTGTTTCTACAACTGCAACGTAATGAATATTGAAATTGAAGTCTCACATTATATTAAAATATGATCTTTTTGAATTGAAATGAATCTTTAAAATCATAAAAATGGTCTGTCGAGTATCCGTGCCAGGATCTTATAAAATGTGGTAAACCTTAGTAAAGGATTGATCAAGGGACAATGCAAGAACTCGAACGCAATGTCATGGTAGGGTGGGTACAGAAGAGAGGGACAATCAACACCTAGGTTCTCTCTAAATAGAAATGGTTCAGTAGGGCTTTTATTTGGCGTGTCGGCGCTATCAGTATTTCAGTTTACTTTGTTTTATATAATCACTTATAGTTCCCGTAAAGTGCACTAATTAAATGTAGTGGAGTACGATAGTACAATTAGGCGAGGAAGAACCCCGACCATCCGGCGAGCTAGACCCGAGCCTAGCAAGAGTGCACACGACCAACCCTATTTGTACGCCGTCCTTAAGTCAGTCATGGTCATCTGCTGATACCGAGGGCCTATATATCTGTTTACACAAATATATATTTAAACTCTGGTACACTACAAGCGTGGGTGCTATATAGGTGCGGTGGTTCAGTATACATGCTAGTGCTGGATAGGGAGGTGTTCTATATAAGTGCAGGTGCCATATAGTTGCGGAGTTCCACTTTTTGAGGCTAGAGGTGCCGTATTGTTGCTAGTGCCCAAGATGTGCGATCTTGCCACATTTTCTGGAGCGTGGGTGCTATATAGGTGCGGTGGTTCAGTATACATGCCAGTGCTGGATAGGGAGGTGTTCTATATAAGTGCAGGTGCCATATAGTTGCGGAGTTCCACTTTTTTGAGGCTAGAGTGCCGTATTGTTGCTAGTGCCCAAGATGTGCGATCTTGCCACATTTTCTGGAGCGTGGGTGCTATATAGGTGCGGTGGTTCAGTATACATGCCAGTGCTGGATAGGGAGGTGTTCTATATAAGTGCATGTGCCATATAGTTGCGGAGTTCCACTTTTTGAGGCTAGAGTGCCGTATTGTTGCTAGTGCCCAAGATGTGCGATCTTGCCACATTTTCTGGAGCGTGGGTGCTATATAGGTGCGGTGGTTCAGTATACATGCCAGTGCTGGATAGGGAGGTGTTCTATATAAGTGCAGGTGCCATATAGTTGCGGAGTTCCACTTTTTTGAGGCTAGAGTGCCGTATTGTTGCTAGTGCCCAAGATGTGCGATCTTGCCACATTTTCTGGAGCGTGGGTGCTATATAGGTGCGGTGGTTCAGTATACATGCCAGTGCTGGATAGGGAGGTGTTCTATATAAGTGCATGTGCCATATAGTTGCGGAGTTCCACTTTTTTGAGGCTAGAGTGCCGTATTGTTGCTAGTGCCCAAGATGTGCGATCTTGCCACATTTTCTGGAGCGTGGGTGCTATATAGGTGCGGTGGTTCAGTATACATGCCAGTGCTGGATAGGGAGGTGTTCTATATAAGTGCAGGTGCCATATAGTTGCGGAGTTCCACTTTTTTGAGGCTAGAGTGCCGTATTGTTGCTAGTGCCCAAGATGTGCGATCTTGCCACATTTTCTGGAGCGTGGGTGCTATATAGGTGCGGTGGTTCAGTATACATGCCAGTGCTGGATAGGGAGGTGTTCTATATAAGTGCATGTGCCATATAGTTGCGGAGTTCCACTTTTTTGAGGCTAGAGTGCCGTATTGTTGCTAGTGCCCAAGATGTGCGATCTTGCCACATTTTCTGGAGCGTGGGTGCTATATAGGTGCGGTGGTTCAGTATACATGCCAGTGCTGGATAGGGAGGTGTTCTATATAAGTGCATGTGCCATATAGTTGCGGAGTTCCACTTTTTTGAGGCTAGAGTGCCGTATTGTTGCTAGTGCCCAAGATGTGCGATCTTGCCACATTTTCTGGAGCGTGGGTGCTATATAGGTGCGGTGGTTCAGTATACATGCCAGTGCTGGATAGGGAGGTGTTCTATATAAGTGCATGTGCCATATAGTTGCGGAGTTCCACTTTTTTGAGGCTAGAGTGCCGTATTGTTGCTAGTGCCCAAGATGTGCGATCTTGCCACATTTTCTGGAGCGTGGGTGCTATATAGGTGCGGTGGTTCAGTATACATGCCAGTGCTGGATAGGGAGGTGTTCTATATAAGTGCATGTGCCATATAGTTGCGGAGTTCCACTTTTTTGAGGCTAGAGTGCCGTATTGTTGCTAGTGCCCAAGATGTGCGATCTTGCCACATTTTCTGGAGCGTGGGTGCTATATAGGTGCGGTGGTTCAGTATACATGCCAGTGCTGGATAGGGAGGTGTTCTATATAAGTGCATGTGCCATATAGTTGCGGAGTTCCACTTTTTTGAGGCTAGAGTGCCGTATTGTTGCTAGTGCCCAAGATGTGCGATCTTGCCACATTTTCTGGAGCGTGGGTGCTATATAGGTGCGGTGGTTCAGTATACATGCCAGTGCTGGATAGGGAGGTGTTCTATATAAGTGCATGTGCCATATAGTTGCGGAGTTCCACTTTTTTGAGGCTAGAGTGCCGTATTGTTGCTAGTGCCCAAGATGTGCGATCTTGCCACATTTTCTGGAGCGTGGGTGCTATATAGGTGCGGTGGTTCAGTATACATGCCAGTGCTGGATAGGGAGGTGTTCTATATAAGTGCATGTGCCATATAGTTGCGGAGTTCCACTTTTTTGAGGCTAGAGTGCCGTATTGTTGCTAGTGCCCAAGATGTGCGATCTTGCCACATTTTCTGGAGCGTGGGTGCTATATAGGTGCGGTGGTTCAGTATACATGCCAGTGCTGGATAGGGAGGTGTTCTATATAAGTGCATGTGCCATATAGTTGCGGAGTTCCACTTTTTTGAGGCTAGAGTGCCGTATTGTTGCTAGTGCCCAAGATGTGCGATCTTGCCACATTTTCTGGAGCGTGGGTGCTATATAGGTGCGGTGGTTCAGTATACATGCCAGTGCTGGATAGGGAGGTGTTCTATATAAGTGCATGTGCCATATAGTTGCGGAGTTCCACTTTTTTGAGGCTAGAGTGCCGTATTGTTGCTAGTGCCCAAGATGTGCGATCTTGCCACATTTTCTGGAGCGTGGGTGCTATATAGGTGCGGTGGTTCAGTATACATGCCAGTGCTGGATAGGGAGGTGTTCTATATAAGTGCATGTGCCATATAGTTGCGGAGTTCCACTTTTTTGAGGCTAGAGTGCCGTATTGTTGCTAGTGCCCAAGATGTGCGATCTTGCCACATTTTCTGGAGCGTGGGTGCTATATAGGTGCGGTGGTTCAGTATACATGCCAGTGCTGGATAGGGAGGTGTTCTATATAAGTGCATGTGCCATATAGTTGCGGAGTTCCACTTTTTTGAGGCTAGAGTGCCGTATTGTTGCTAGTGCCCAAGATGTGCGATCTTGCCACATTTTCTGGAGCGTGGGTGCTATATAGGTGCGGTGGTTCAGTATACATGCCTAGTGCTGGATAGGGAGGTGTTCTATATAAGTGCATGTGCCATATAGTTGCGGAGTTCCACTTTTTTGAGGCTAGAGTGCCGTATTGTTGCTAGTGCCCAAGATGTGCGATCTTGCCACATTTTCTGGAGCGTGGGTGCTATATAGGTGCGGTGGTTCAGTATACATGCCAGTGCTGGATAGGGAGGTGTTCTATATAAGTGCATGTGCCATATAGTTGCGGAGTTCCACTTTTTTGAGGCTAGAGTGCCGTATTGTTGCTAGTGCCCAAGATGTGCGATCTTGCCACATTTTCTGGAGCGTGGGTGCTATATAGGTGCGGTGGTTCAGTATACATGCCAGTGCTGGATAGGGAGGTGTTCTATATAAGTGCAGGTGCCATATAGTTGCGGAGTTCCACTTTTTTGAGGCTAGAGTGCCGTATTGTTGCTAGTGCCCAAGATGTGCGATCTTGCCACATTTTCTGGAGCGTGGGTGCTATATAGGTGCGGTGGTTCAGTATACATGCCAGTGCTGGATAGGGAGGTGTTCTATATAAGTGCATGTGCCATATAGTTGCGGAGTTCCACTTTTTTGAGGCTAGAGTGCCGTATTGTTGCTAGTGCCCAAGATGTGCGATCTTGCCACATTTTCTGGAGCGTGGGTGCTATATAGGTGCGGTGGTTCAGTATACATGCCAGTGCTGGATAGGGAGGTGTTCTATATAAGTGCATGTGCCATATAGTTGCGGAGTTCCACTTTTTTGAGGCTAGAGTGCCGTATTGTTGCTAGTGCCCAAGATGTGCGATCTTGCCACATTTTCTGGAGCGTGGGTGCTATATAGGTGCGGTGGTTCAGTATACATGCCAGTGCTGGATAGGGAGGTGTTCTATATAAGTGCATGTGCCATATAGTTGCGGAGTTCCACTTTTTTGAGGCTAGAGTGCCGTATTGTTGCTAGTGCCCAAGATGTGCGATCTTGCCACATTTTCTGGAGCGTGGGTGCTATATAGGTGCGGTGGTTCAGTATACATGCCAGTGCTGGATAGGGAGGTGTTCTATATAAGTGCAGGTGCCATATAGTTGCGGAGTTCCACTTTTTTGAGGCTAGAGTGCCGTATTGTTGCTAGTGCCCAAGATGTGCGATCTTGCCACATTTTCTGGAGCGTGGGTGCTATATAGGTGCGGTGGTTCAGTATACATGCCAGTGCTGGATAGGGAGGTGTTCTATATAAGTGCATGTGCCATATAGTTGCGGAGTTCCACTTTTTTGAGGCTAGAGTGCCGTATTGTTGCTAGTGCCCAAGATGTGCGATCTTGCCACATTTTCTGGAGCGTGGGTGCTATATAGGTGCGGTGGTTCAGTATACATGCTAGTGCTGGATAGGGAGGTGTTCTATATAAGTGCATGTGCCATATAGTTGCGGAGTTCCACTTTTTTGAGGCTAGAGTGCCGTATTGTTGCTAGTGCCCAAGATGTGCGATCTTGCCACATTTTCTGGAGCGTGGGTGCTATATAGGTGCGGTGGTTCAGTATACATGCCAGTGCTGGATAGGGAGGTGTTCTATATAAGTGCATGTGCCATATAGTTGCGGAGTTCCACTTTTTTGAGGCTAGAGTGCCGTATTGTTGCTAGTGCCCAAGATGTGCGATCTTGCCACATTTTCTGGAGCGTGGGTGCTATATAGGTGCGGTGGTTCAGTATACATGCCAGTGCTGGATAGGGAGGTGTTCTATATAAGTGCATGTGCCATATAGTTGCGGAGTTCCACTTTTTTGAGGCTAGAGTGCCGTATTGTTGCTAGTGCCCAAGATGTGCGATCTTGCCACATTTTCTGGAGCGTGGGTGCTATATAGGTGCGGTGGTTCAGTATACATGCCAGTGCTGGATAGGGAGGTGTTCTATATAAGTGCATGTGCCATATAGTTGCGGAGTTCCACTTTTTTGAGGCTAGAGTGCCGTATTGTTGCTAGTGCCCAAGATGTGCGATCTTGCCACATTTTCTGGAGCGTGGGTGCTATATAGGTGCGGTGGTTCAGTATACATGCTAGTGCTGGATAGGGAGGTGTTCTATATAAGTGCATGTGCCATATAGTTGCGGAGTTCCACTTTTTTGAGGCTAGAGTGCCGTATTGTTGCTAGTGCCCAAGATGTGCGATCTTGCCACATTTTCTGGAGCGTGGGTGCTATATAGGTGCGGTGGTTCAGTATACATGCCAGTGCTGGATAGGGAGGTGTTCTATCTAAGTGCATGTGCCATATAGTTGCGGAGTACTTCCACTTTTTGAGGCTAGATTCCGTTGTTGCTAGTGCCCAGATGTGCGATCTTGCCACATTTTCTGGAGCGTGTAGTGCTATATAGTGCGGGGGTTCAGTATACATACTAGTGCTGGATAGGGAGGTGTTCCTATAAGTGCATGTGCCATATAGTTGCGGGTCACTTTTTTGAGGCTAGAGTGCCGTATTGTGCTAGTGCCCAAGATGTGCGATCTAGCCACATTTTCTGGAGCGTGGGTGCATTATAGGTGCGGGTGGTTCAGTATACATGCCAGTGCTGGATAGGGAGGTGTTTCTATATAAGTGCAGGGCCATATAGTTGCGGAGTTCCACTTTTTTGAGACTAGAGTGCCGTATTGTTGCTTAGTGCCCAAGATGTGCGATCTTGCACATTTTCTGGAGCGTGGGTGCTATATAGGTGCGGTGGTTCAGTATACATGCCAGTGCTGGATAGGGAGGTGTTCTATATAAGTGCATGTGCCCT
>NW_022881742.1:0-1533 GCF_009870125.1 Drosophila pseudoobscura | reverse complement strand
GGATTGTAGTGACCAATATCGGTGCGGTGCGTGGTGAACTGTATAGGTATAAAACACAAGCCCGGCGATTTAATGTAACTCTTTTTATTAGCTGCGCGTCCGTCTCTCACAATCGCCATTTACAAAGTGAACTTACTCTCTTATCGATGTTTTTCTTATCCGATATCTCACTATTGGTATTTCCCGCCGAGTGTATCGATGGTGCGGTAAATACCAATGCGCGCTGTATGCTATTTTAAATACTAGTTGAATGCCTCACTAATTATTACCTTGCTACAATTCGGCCATCCTGACCGGAGTGCTCCTGAACTCCTTACATTTAAGTTAGTTTCTAGATAGTTGATTTATTACAGTTGGGTGTGGTTTACTCTTAACATTCTAAGTTTACGTGTTACAATCATTTTCTTCATTTTGATTCCCTGTGACATTTGCATTATTACCATTTTCAATCCACGGCTTCATATTTGCCACCGCCCAAACTCCTTTATACGGGATCCTTGATTGTTGAAACCCCTCTACATCTTCTAGCAAATACCTATCATTTTTAAACACCTTTGATATCTTATAAGGTCCTTTGAACTTCGGGATAAGCTTTTTAGACACCCCTGTATGAGTGTCGAAATTCTCACCATAACTAGATCATTATCTACGTACACGTGTGGCTCCCTTCGCTTTGAATTTGTTGCTTGTTTGTTATAAGACTGTATTTTTTTCCTGATGAGTGCCTGCTACTGCTCTAATCTTTTCTATATCCCTTGTTGCCCGCTGTTCGGTTAGTTCGTCTAGATGATCTTTTAGTAAATCTGAAACCTTTCCTTTTTGTACGACCCCAAACAACATTCTGCTCGGGTGTTCATTAATTGTTCTTTGAATTGTGTTGTTCATCGCGTGTTCTACTGTTTCCACTACCATATCCCATGTAATCCTCCGGGTCCTTTTCCGGGTCAACAAGCTTTGCAATCATGGGTCCCAAACTTCTGTTCACCCTTTCTACCTGCCCGTTGGCCTGTGGCGACCCTGTTGCTATCTTTACGTGTTTACATTGCTCTGTTCTAAGAATTCTTCAAACTCTTTTGACGTGAAACAGCTCCTCTGTCTGACACAATGCATCTGGGTCTACTGTAAGCTCGGAAATAATCTTTCATTGCAATTACTGCTTCCTTTGCTAGTGGTTTTGGTCGTATAAAGTCTTACGACGATTTGGTGAACGCGTCTATTACTACTAAAACATGTTTGTTGGCCCTGCCTTTGTCGACTGGCCCGAAATGGTCGATATGTACTACCTCGAATGGTCCTGACCCTTTGGTATGTTGTGTAAAAACCCTTCTCTTTTCCGTGTTTTGCTGAGTACGCTATGCATTTTAGACAGTTTTCAATGTGTCGCTTGGCTTTATACCTTACGTTTGAGATCCAGTAGCTTTTCGATATAGCGTCGGTCATCTTGTCTATACCGACGTGCCCTAGTTCATCGTGGTACTTATAGAGTACTGGGCCTTCCATTTCCTCGGGTACGCAGAATAGGATAGTATTGTT
>NW_022881741.1:0-25075 GCF_009870125.1 Drosophila pseudoobscura | reverse complement strand
TCGTAGATGGTGCGCAGGCCTCGGTAAGGAACTACTCTTCAGCGCTTGTCTACTTACCTTATGGAAGTATTCCCTCACAGAATGACCGCCCCATTCAAACGAGACCTCCACGGAGACCTCGTAATAGGGACAAGGTAGGAGACGCAGTACGCCTTACACAGCGTAATGGGACAAGCACAAAGGTCGTTGTATAAAAGCCATTTTTGGATGGAACTGAGGGACAGCAACTATGCCAAGTCAAGGTATCATGGGGTCCTATTGGAGACAAGTCATTGACACAAACAAGCCCAACATATAGTGGTACGAACCACCGTCCGGACGGAACACCCACTTGAAGGGGTTTGGTCCCGTAACACTAGGGGACCTAAGGGTACACAGAGTGTCATTGACGAAATCTCCAGGACCTGATGGGATTACTCCAAGAACTGTCAGGAGTATTCCGTCAGGAGTTATGCTTCGCATAATGAACCTGATACTTTGTGCGGAAAGTTGCTGTCTCCATCCGACAGGCACGAACCATCTTCATTCCGAAGGTGGGGAATGCTTCTCGACCGCAAGACTTTCGTCCAATTACGGTACAATCGTTATGGTAAGGATTTTAAATGCCATTTTGGCTTCCCGGTTGACCTCATCAGTCGACTGGGATCCGCGTCAGCGAGGTTTCCTTCCAACCGACGGATGTGCCGATAATACGACGATAGTCGACTTTAATCTTAAGGGATCACCATAAGCGTTGTAATCACTTTATATCGCAACTTTAGCTATAAGCAAACGATGTGACTCGGTGTCTCATGCAGCAGTTAGCGCCACTCTAACTGCATATGGTGCCCCCTAAAGAATTCGTTGACTACGTACAAAACTCGTACGAGGTCTGTGGCACAACGCTCAATGGGGACGGATGGAGATCAGAGGAATTCATACCTGCTCGAGGGGTCAGACAGGGTGACCCGCTATCTCCCATAATATTCAACTTGATCATCGATCAGTTGCTTAGGTCCTACCCCAATGAGATTGGTGCCACAATCGGTGATCACACAACAAACGCGGCCGCGTTCGCAGATGATATTGTCTTATTTGCGGAAACTCGTTTAGGCCTTCAAACAATGCTAGACACGACTGTCGATTTTCTATCTTCAGTCGGGCTTACCCTTAACTCGGATAAATGTTTTACAGTTGGAATAAAGGGGCAACCGAAACAGAAGTGTACTGTGGTCATCCCAGAGACCTTCCGTATCGGTTCGCGCTCGTGTCCTGCATGAAGCGCACAGACGAGTGGAAGTATTTAGGCATAACATTCACTGCACAAGGGAGGACCAGGTACAGTCCAGCCGACGACCTAGGTCCGAAGCTGTTGAGGCTGACAAGGTCCCCCCTAAAACCACAACAGAAATTGTTCGCACTCAGAACAGTTCTTATCCCACAACTTTACCATAAGCTGACCCTAGGTAGTGTGATGATAGGTGTTCTGAGGAAGTGTGACATACTGGTACGTTCGACCGTAAGGAAGTGGTTAGGGCTTCCTCTGGACGTGTCAACTGCATTCTTCCATGCTCCTCATATTTATGGGGGCCTCGGAATCCCTTCAGTTCGTTGGGTAGCGCCAATGCTACGTATGAAAAGATTGAGCAATATTAAGTGGGCCCACCTCGCGCAATCCGAGGCGGCCAGCTCATTTCTTACCGACGAATTGAATAAGGCCCGGGGTAGAACTCTGGCTGGACTGAATGAGTTGACATCGCGTTCGGAGATCGAAACGTATTGGGCGAACAGGTTGTATATGTCTGTTGATGGTCGCGGCTTACGTGAAGCGGGACTTTTTCGTCACCAACACGGCTGGGGTGTGTCAGCCCACGCGTTTGCTAAACAGGTCAAGATTACCGAAACGGTATCAAGCTGCGAATTAATGCCCTACCATCGAGGTCTCGTACCACGAGGGGCAGAAATGAATTGGAACGGCAATGTCGTGCAGGTTGTGATGCTCCCGAAACAACAAACCACATCCTGCAGAATTGCTACCGTACGCATGGGAGGCGGGTAGCAAGACATAACTGTGTAGTCAATAACCTTAAGAGGATTCTTGAGGAGAAGGGCCACACAGTACACGTCGAACCAAGTTTGCAGCTGGAAACCTCGGTAAGTAAACCAGACCTGGTGTGTATCCGTGACAATCACGCTTGCGTGATTGATGCGCAGATTATAACGGATGGACTGTTTCTCGACGATGTGCACCATCGCAAAGTTGAGAAATATAAAAGACCGGAAGTTATATCTGCACTGCGGAGAGAATTCGGAGTGTCGGGCAACGTCGAAGTCCTATCCGCGACGTTAAACTGGCGTGGGATCTGGAGCAATCAATCCGTTAGAAGATTGATAGCAAAGGGTCTCATCTCATCCGGTGACAGCAATGTCATTAGCGCCAGAGTGGTAACAGGCGGATTATATTGCTTCAGACAGTTCATGTATCTCGCAGGTTACACTCGAGATTGGAACTTAGCCTATACACTATGTTGGAGAGAAGACGCTTGCTACCTAGGCATAATGTGAAATTAGGTATAAACATCGTGGTTGTAAAACTTGAGGTGGGTTTTTAGTACGTATGCGTGTTACTTCGTAATCATGAATCGTGCATGCTAGTGGGGTTTGGCCTCCACTAGTATCTTTGAAGATTTTCCTTCCTCAGCGATCAAAAAAAAAAAAAAAAAAAAAAAAAAAAAAAAAAATAGCCAAATGCCTCGTCATCTAATTAGTGACGCGCATGAATGGATTAACGAGATTCCTACTGTCCCTATCTACTATCTAGCGAAACCACAGCCAAGGGAACGGGCTTGGAATAATTAGCGGGGAAAGAAGACCCTTTGAGCTTGACTCTAATCTGGCAGTGTAAGGAGACATAAGAGGTGTAGCATAAGTGGGAGATATTAGATTTCGGTTTGGTATCGACAATGAAATACCACTACTCTTATTGTTTCCTTACTTACTTGATTAAATGGAACGTGTATCATTTCCTAGCCATTATACGGATATATTTATTATATCTTATGGTATTGGGTTTTGATGCAAGCTTCTTGATCAAAGTATCACGAGTTTGTTATATAATCGCAAACAAATTCTTTAATGAGAAAATGCATTTATGTATTTTCAATTTGAAAATTTGGTATAACTCCAATTACTCAGGTATGATCCAATTCAAGGACATTGCCAGGTAGGGAGTTTGACTGGGGCGGTACATCTCCTCAAATAATAACGGAGGTGTCCCAAGGCCAGCTCAGTGCGGACAGAAACCACACATAGAGCAAAAGGGCAAATGCTGACTTGATCTCGGTGTTCAGTACACACAGGGACAGCAAAAGCTCGGCCTATCGATCCTTTTGGTTTAAAGAGTTTTTAACAAGAGGTGTCAGAAAAGTTACCATAGGGATAACTGGCTTGTGGCGGCCAAGCGTTCATAGCGACGTCGCTTTTTGATCCTTCGATGTCGGCTCTTCCTATCATTGTGAAGCAAAATTCACCAAGCGTTGGATTGTTCACCCATGCAAGGGAACGTGAGCTGGGTTTAGACCGTCGTGAGACAGGTTAGTTTTACCCTACTAATGACAAAACGTTGTTGCGACAGCATTCCTGCGTAGTACGAGAGGAACCGCAGGTACGGACCAATGGCACAATACTTGTTCGAGCGAACAGTGGTATGACGCTACGTCCGTTGGATTATGCCTGAACGCCTCTAAGGTCGTATCCGTGCTGGACTGCAATGATAAATAAGGGGCAATTGCATTGTATGGCTTCTAAACCATTAAAAGTTTATAATTTATTTTATAAACGACAATGGATGTGATGCCAATGTAATTTTGTAACATAGTAAATTGGGAGGATCATCGATCACCTGATGCCGCGCTAGTGCATATAAAAACATTATTTAATACAATGACAAAGCCTAGAATCAATTGTAAACGACTTTTGTAACAGGCAAGGTGTTGTAAGTGGTTGAGCAGCTGCCATACTGCGATCCACTGAAGCTTATCCTTTGCTTGATGATTCGATATATATAAATTTATTCTTTATATATGAAAATTATTTTTATATATTTATATGAATATATACCTATAAATGGTAATATATATTTATATATAGATATATATTAAAAAGAATATATTTTATATAAATATGGATAAATTATTTATCCTATATAAATTACGTTGGCTTGAATATGAATATAATGTTATATTATAAGTTTGTTATACTTAATTACATATGAAATGATACTTATAAAAATTTTATTATGTGAACACACGAAACATAGTGTATATGCATATGTGCAAATGTGAATGTATATATGAAATAATATGAATGCAAAAAGCATGGAGTGATCGTATATGGAACTTGGAAGTATTTCTAATATTGGAATTTAATGATATGTGATATGAATGCAAGAATTAAATAGTTTGGTATATAAAATGTGATAATATTATTGGGTATGTGAAATGTTTCCCATATCCTAAAAATTATAACATGAGCATGATTTGATTATGAATACAGAAAATATAAAGATATATTTTATATACATATGTACAAATATATGTATATTTGGAGTGGTCGTTTGTGGAACTTGGAAGTATTTCTAATATTGGAATTTAATGATATGTGATATGAATGCAAGAATTAAATAGTTTGGTATATAAAATGTGATAATATTATTGGGTATGTGAAATGTTTCCCATATCCTAAAAATTATAACATGAGCATGATTTGATTATGAATACAGAAAATATAAAGATATATTTTATATACATATGTACAAATATATGTATATTTGGAGTGGTCGTTTGTGGAACTTGGAAGTATTTCTAATATTGGAATTTAATGATATGTGATATGAATGCAAGAATTAAATAGTTTGGTATATAAAATGTGATAATATTATTGGGTATGTGAAATGTTTCCCATATCCTAAAAATTATAACATGAGCATGATTTGATTATGAATACAGAAAATATAAAGATATATTTTATATACATATGTACAAATATATGTATATTTGGAGTGGTCGTTTGTGGAACTTGGCAGTATTTCTAATATTGGAATTCAATGATATGTGATATAAATGCAAGAATTAAATAGTTTTGTATATAAAATGACAATATTATGGATATGGGGAAACATTCACCATATCCTTAAAATTATAACATGAGCATGATTTGATTTTGAATAGAGAAAATATAATGATATATTTTATATACATATTTACAAAAATATATGTATATTTTTGACATTGTGTTATAATGAATAAAAATAACAAATAACGCCGAGGTGTGCTATAAAATATCAATATTAGGTTTTATATGGATATGGATATGGATATGGATATGGATATGGGAATGTTTCTCATATATAATATAACATTATAACATAATCATAATGCGATTATAAATATAGAAAATATAAAAATGTATTTAATATAAATAGATATATTACGTGTATATGTGAAATTAAAGCAAAGATACCAGCTGATATGATATTTTTCATGTAAATGAATGATGAATGTAATAAAAATAATTAATTTAATTTCATATGATATGGGGAACATACTAAGTCGGCAATGTCTGTTATTTTATATGCGTATATATATTTTTCTTAATATATATGAATAATTTTGAAGTGATAGTATAGTATTTTGTATTAAAATACGAAAAGAAACTATTTTTAAAAGGTACTCTCAAGTAAAAATACCCGATTTGCGGAAAGCGTGGCAGAAAACCTATATAGGGAGTGGTAGTCTCGTGCATGGTATATTTCATATGAAAATTTTATAATGAAAAATTATTAATTTATTTCATATGATATGGGGAATATACTTAGCCGGCAATGTCTGTGTATTTTATATGAATATATATATTTCTTAATATATATGAATAATTTTGAAGTGATAGTATTGTATTTTTTATTAAAATACGAAAAGAAACTATTGTTAAGAGGCACTCTCAAGTAAAAATACCCGATTTGCGGAAAGCGTGGCAGAAAACCTATATAGGGAGTGGTAGTCTCGTGCATGGTATATTTCATATGAAAATTTTATAATGAAAAATTATTAATTTATTTCATATGATATGGGGAATATACTTAGCCGACAATGTCTGTGTATTTTATATGAATATATATATATTTCTTAATATATATGAATAATTTTGAAGTGATAGTATTGTATTTTTTATTAAAATACGAAAAGAAACTATTGTTAAGAGGCACTCTAAAGCAAAAATACCCGATTTGCGGAAAGCGTGGCAGAAAACCTATACATGATGGACAGTTGATGTCCATCGGTATTGTATACAATATTTGGTACAGTATTGTATATAATATTATTATATGTTGTCATTATACTCAAAGTAGTGTTTAATAGGAGATATTTGTTTTCAAATTGATCTTAATAAAGATAATATAGTGAAACTAACCAAGATATATACTATTTAGTATATATCATTTCTGTTTCGAATTATTATCGTGAATTTTTGGAAATGGTCTTATATGATTAAATATTGTATGAGTGCCATTTCAACAATGTACCAGCATATAATCAAAGCGATTTATATGCAAATTCAAATATTGCCAAAATATATAAATTCCATTCCACATGAACTCATGGTTTGGTTTTATTTAATGTATATCACAAAAAACGCATACGAAATTGGATAAATTTTAAATTTGTTGTCAAAATACATAGTTTAAACACAATTAATATTGGTTTAAGCCTATATACGTGTGATAATATATTAAGTGCAAATAAAAAGATATTTTTGAACGAAAAAAAAATGTATATAATAAAATATATATATTTATATAGAGAAAAATGGCGAATGTGAATGCTATATAAAAATGGCCACAATCGTTTAACAAATTCTCATAAACTGTTGATAAAAAATATTTATTTATTTTTTTTTTTTATTCAAAAGTATTATTGAGTTGTCAAATATTTACATATGTGAGCGTATGCGCACGAAACGAAAACATTATTCTGGTTGATCCTGCCAGTAGTTATATGCTTGTCTCAAAGATTAAGCCATGCATGTCTAAGTACACACGAATTAAAAGTGAAACCGCAAAAGGCTCATTATATCAGTTATGGTTCCTTAGATCGTTAACAGTTACTTGGATAACTGTGGTAATTCTAGAGCTAATACATGCAATTAAAACACGGACCTTATGGGACGTGTGCTTTTATTAGGCTAAAACCAAGCGATCGCAAGATCGTTACATTGGTTGAACTCTAGATAACATGCAGATCGTATGGTCTTGTACCGACGACAGATCTTTCAAATGTCTGCCCTATCAACTTTTGATGGTAGTATCTAGGACTACCATGGTTGCAACGGGTAACGGGGAATCAGGGTTCGATTCCGGAGAGGGAGCCTGAGAAACGGCTACCACATCTAAGGAAGGCAGCAGGCGCGTAAATTACCCACTCCCAGCTCGGGGAGGTAGTGACGAAAAATAACAATACAGGACTCATATCCGAGGCCCTGTAATTGGAATGAGTACACTTTAAATCCTTTAACAAGGACCAATTGGAGGGCAAGTCTGGTGCCAGCAGCCGCGGTAATTCCAGCTCCAATAGCGTATATTAAAGTTGTTGCGGTTAAAACGTTCGTAGTTGAACTTGTGCTTCATACGGGTAGTACAACTTACAATTGTGGTTAGTACTATACCTTTATGTATGTAAGCGTATTACCGGTGGAGTTCTTATATATAATTAAGTACTTGTATTTTTTTATATATTCCTCCTATTTAAAAACCTGCATTAGTGCTCTTCATCGAGTGTTATTGTGGGCCGGTACAATTACTTTGAACAAATTAGAGTGCTTAAAGCAGGCTTCAAATGCCTGAATATTCTGTGCATGGGATAATGAAATAAGACCTCTGTTCTGCTTTCATTGGTTTTCAGATCAAGAGGTAATGATTAATAGAAGCAGTTTGGGGGCATTAGTATTACGACGCGAGAGGTGAAATTCTTGGACCGTCGTAAGACTAACTTAAGCGAAAGCATTTGCCAAAGATGTTTTCATTAATCAAGAACGAAAGTTAGAGGTTCGAAGGCGATCAGATACCGCCCTAGTTCTAACCATAAACGATGCCAGCTAGCAATTGGGTGTAGCTACTTTTATGGCTCTCTCAGTCGCTTCCCGGGAAACCAAAGCTTTTGGGCTCCGGGGGAAGTATGGTTGCAAAGCTGAAACTTAAAGGAATTGACGGAAGGGCACCACCAGGAGTGGAGCCTGCGGCTTAATTTGACTCAACACGGGAAAACTTACCAGGTCCGAACATAAGTGTGTAAGACAGATTGATAGCTCTTTCTCGAATCTATGGGTGGTGGTGCATGGCCGTTCTTAGTTCGTGGAGTGATTTGTCTGGTTAATTCCGATAACGAACGAGACTCAAATATATTAAATAGATATCTTCAGGATTATGGTGTTGAAGCTTATATAGCCTTCATTCATGGTGGCAGTAAAATGTTTATTGTGTTTGAATGTGTTTATATAAGTGGAGCCGTACCTGTTGGTTTGTCCCATTATAAGGACACTAGCTTCTTAAATGGACAAATTGCGTCTAGCAATAATGAGATTGAGCAATAACAGGTCTGTGATGCCCTTAGATGTCCTGGGCTGCACGCGCGCTACAATGAAAGTATCAACGTGTATTTCCTAGACCGAGAGGTCCGGGTAAACCGCTGAACCACTTTCATGCTTGGGATTGTGAACTGAAACTGTTCACATGAACTTGGAATTCCCAGTAAGTGTGAGTCATTAACTCGCATTGATTACGTCCCTGCCCTTTGTACACACCGCCCGTCGCTACTACCGATTGAATTATTTAGTGAGGTCTCCGGACGTGATCACTGTGACGCCTTGCGTGTTACGGTTGTTTCGCAAAAGTTGACCGAACTTGATTATTTAGAGGAAGTAAAAGTCGTAACAAGGTTTCCGTAGGTGAACCTGCGGAAGGATCATTATTGTATGTTTCTACCGTTAACAAAAATATATATATATTGCCAATTTACCAAACAAAATATGTTTTTATAAAATCATAATTGTAAAATAAAATATATTCAGTTGTATATTATATGTTTATATTAATTAATTATATTGCCAATATACTCATTTAGTAGTAGCTATACATATAACATTGTGTTCTATGTGTGTAGCAATTAATATATAAATACATATTGATGATATTATTACAATAATATTGATTTATAAAATCTGTGTGCATATGTACCATAGTATGCACGCGTTGCGAATATGTATTGTCCATCATAGCTATGGGCATACATTGGTTAATGCAACAGCCTAAAAAGTACAATGTTGTACCTGATTTCAGGTTAATACTTTTATATAAATTGATAATTATCAAACAAGCCAAAATACATATTATATTATTTAACAATATGGTAATATATCGTTTATATAAAACTAAGACATTTCGCAACATTCTTTTAGGATAAAATTAAAATTTATTGAAGGAATTGATATATGCCAGTAAAATGGTGTATTTTTAATTTCTTTCAATAAAGACATATCTGACAAATAAATGAATAAACAAATTTTAATCACTCTAAGCGGTGGATCACTCGGCTCATGGGTCGATGAAGAACGCAGCAAACTGTGCGTCATCGTGTGAACTGCAGGACACATGAACATCGACATTTTGAACGCATATCGCAGTCCATGCTGTTTGGTACTTTAATTAATTTTATAGTGCTGCTTGGACTACATATGGTTGAGGGTTGTAAGACTATGCTAAATAAGTTGTTTAAAAATTTTACGAAATTTTTAAGCATATTGTATATTATTGGATATGTATATATATATATATTCATAATATTGATATTAAATGGAAACGCATTATCTCTCATTGTTGTATATATTTGTGTGAGAAGAACGAAGAAAAATATATATTTTTTTGTCCTTTTTGAATCAAATAATACTGAGGAATGTCTAGCATAAAAAAATAATTAAAGTTTTTTCATCTAGAATTGCCTCTTATTAATGTTTCGAAAGGAAATTTTGTTGTAAATATAAATATTTAATATTCTTCGTGATATTCGTTATAAAATACGAATATTATAATGATTTCATTATGAGAACGCTCTATATATATAATAATATAGTGTAATTATCATTATAAATTTTAATATACGTATATACAACCTCAACTCATATGGGACTACCCCCTGAATTTAAGCATATTAATTAGGGGAGGAAAAGAAACTAACCAGGATTTTCTTAGTAGCGGCGAGCGAAAAGAAATCAGTTCAGCACTAAGTCACTTTGTCTATATGGCAAACGTGAGATGCAGTGTATGGAGCGTCAATATTCTAGTATGAGAAATTAACGATTTAAGTCCTTCTTAAATGAGGCCATTTACCCATAGAGGGTGCCAGGCCCGTATAACGTTAATGATTACTAGATGATGTTTCCAAAGAGTCGTGTTGCTTGATAGTGCAGCACTAAGTGGGTGGTAAACTCCATCTAAAACTAAATATAACCATGAGACCGATAGTAAACAAGTACCGTGAGGGAAAGTTGAAAAGAACTCTGAATAGAGAGTTAAACAGTACGTGAAACTGCTTAGAGGTTAAGCCCGATGAACCTGAATATCCGTTATGGAAAATTCATCATTAAAGTTGTAATATTTTAACAATATTATAATAATAGTGTGCATTTTTTCCATATAAGGACATTGTAATCTATTAGCATATAACAAATTTATCATAAAATATGACTTATAGTTTATTCAAATTATTATGCTTGCATTTTAACATAGAATAAATGTCATTAATTTGATAAAGTGTTGATAAATTAAAATTAATACAGTGCGTTAATTTTTCGAAATTATATAATGGCATAATTATCATTGATTTTTGTGTTTATTATATGCATTTGTATGATTAACAATGCGAAAGATTCAGGATACCTTCGGGACCCGTCTTGAAACACGGACCAAGGAGTCTAACATATGTGCAAGTTATTGGGAGATAAACCTAATAGCGTAATTAACTTGACTAATAATGGGATTAGTTTTTTAACTATTTATAGATAATTAACACAATCCCGGGGCGTTCTATATAGTTATGTATGATAATATTTATATTATTTATGCCTCTAACTGGAACGTACCTTGAGCATATATGCTGTGACCCGAAAGATGGTGAACTATACTTGATCAGGTTGAAGTCAGGGGAAACCCTGATGGAAGACCGAAACAGTTCTGACGTGCAAATCGATTGTCAGAATTGAGTATAGGGGCGAAAGACCAATCGAACCATCTAGTAGCTGGTTCCTTCCGAAGTTTCCCTCAGGATAGCTGGTGCATTTTAATGTTATATAAAATAATCTTATCTGGTAAAGCGAATGATTAGAGGCCTTAGGGTCGAAACGATCTTAACCTATTCTCAAACTTTAAATGGGTAAGAACCTTAACTTTCTTGATATGAAGTTTAAGGTTATGATATAATGTGCCCAGTGGGCCACTTTTGGTAAGCAGAACTGGCGCTGTGGGATGAACCAAACGTAATGTTACGGTGCCCAAATTAACAACTCATGCAGAAACCATGAAAGGCGTTGGTTGCTTAAAACAGCAGGACGGTGATCATGGAAGTCGAAATCCGCTAAGGAGTGTGTAACAACTCACCTGCCGAAGCAACTAGCCCTTAAAATGGATGGCGCTTAAGTTGTATACCTATACATTACCGCTAAAGTAGATGATTTATATTACTTGTGATATAAATTTTGAAACTTTAGTGAGTAGGAAGGTACAATGGTATGCGTAGAAGTGTTTGGCGTAAGCCTTCATGGAGCTGCCATTGGCACAGATCTTGGTGGTAGTAGCAAATAATCGAATGAGACCTTGGAGGACTGAAGTGGAGAAGGGTTTCGTGTGAACAGTGGTTGATCACGAGTTAGTCGGTCCTAAGTTCAAGGCGAAAGCCGAAAATTTTCAAGTAAAAAATCAGTGAGTAATATTGTCAAATCTTTTATGATTTTTAAATACTTGAATAATTTTGAACGAAAGGGAATACGGTTCCAATTCCGTAACCTGTTGAGTATCCGTTTGTTATTAAATATGGGCCTCGTGCTCATCCTGGCAACAGGAACGACCATAAAGAAGCCGTCGAGAGATATCGGAAGAGTTTTCTTTTCTGTTTTATAGCCGTACTACCATGGAAGTCTTTCGCAGAGAGATATGGTAGATGGGCTAGAAGAGCATGACATATACTGTTGTGTCGATATTTTCTCCTCGGACCTTGAAAATTTATGGTGGGGACACGCAAACTTCTCAACAGGCCGTACCAATATCCGCAGCTGGTCTCCAAGGTGAAGAGTCTCTAGTCGATAGAATAATGTAGGTAAGGGAAGTCGGCAAATTAGATCCGTAACTTCGGGATAAGGATTGGCTCTGAAGATTGAGATAGTCGGGCTTGATTGGGAAACAATAACATGGTTTATGTGCTCGTTCTGGGTAAATAGAGTTTCTATCATTTATGGTAGTTACTTGTTCCCCGGATAGTTTAGTTACGTAGCCAATTGTGGAACTTTCTTGCTAAAATTTTTAAGAATACTAATTGGGTTAAACCAGTTAGTTCTTATTAATTATAACGATTATCAATTAACAATCAATTCAGAACTGGCACGGACTTGGGGAATCCGACTGTCTAATTAAAACAAAGCATTGTGATGGCCCTAGCGGGTGTTGACACAATGTGATTTCTGCCCAGTGCTCTGAATGTCAAAGTGAAGAAATTCAAGTAAGCGCGGGTCAACGGCGGGAGTAACTATGACTCTCTTAAGGGGTGACAGGGTGACCCGCTATCTCCCATAATATTCAACTTGATCATCGATCAGTTGCTTAGGTCCTACCCCAATGAGATTGGTGCCACAATCGGTGATCACACAACAAACGCGGCCGCGTTCGCAGATGATATTGTCTTATTTGCGGAAACTCGTTTAGGCCTTCAAACAATGCTAGACACGACTGTCGATTTTCTATCTTCAGTCGGGCTTACCCTTAACTCAGATAAATGTTTTACAGTTGGAATAAAGGGGCAACCGAAACAGAAGTGTACTGTGGTCATCCCAGAGACCTTCCGTATCGGTTCGCGCTCGTGTCCTGCATTGAAGCGCACAGACGAGTGGAAGTATTTAGGCATAACATTCACTGCACAAGGGAGGACCAGGTACAGTCCAGCCGACGACCTAGGTCCGAAGCTGTTGAGGCTGACAAGGTCCCCCCTAAAACCACAACAGAAATTGTTCGCACTCAGAACAGTTCTTATCCCACAACTTTACCATAAGCTGACCCTAGGTAGTGTGATGATAGGTGTTCTGAGGAAGTGTGACATACTGGTACGTTCGACCGTAAGGAAGTGGTTAGGGCTTCCTCTGGACGTGTCAACTGCATTCTTCCATGCTCCTCATATTTATGGGGGCCTCGGAATCCCTTCAGTTCGTTGGGTAGCGCCAATGCTACGTATGAAAAGATTGAGCAATATTAAGTGGGCCCACCTCGCGCAATCCGAGGCGGCCAGCTCATTTCTTACCGACGAATTGAATAAGGCCCGGGGTAGAACTCTGGCTGGACTGAATGAGTTGACATCGCGTTCGGAGATCGAAACGTATTGGGCGAACAGGTTGTATATGTCTGTTGATGGTCGCGGCTTACGTGAAGCGGGACTTTTTCGTCCCCAACACGGCTGGGTGTGTCAGCCCACGCGTTTGCTAACAGGTCAAGATTACCGAAACGGTATCAAGCTGCGAATAAATGCCCTACCATCGAGGTCTCGTACCACGAGGGGCAGAAATGAATTGGAACGGCAATGTCGTGCAGGTTGTGATGCTCCCGAAACAACAAACCACATCCTGCAGAATTGTTACCGTACGCATGGGAGGCGGGTAGCAAGACATAACTGTGTAGTCAATAACCTTAAGAGGATTCTTGAGGAGAAGGGCCACACAGTACACGTCGAACCAAGTTTGCAGCTGGAAACCTCGGTAAGTAAACCAGACCTGGTGTGTATCCGTGACAATCACGCTTGCGTGATTGATGCGCAGATTATAACGGATGGACTGTTTCTCGACGATGTGCACCATCGCAAAGTTGAGAAATATAAAAGACCGGAAGTTATATCTGCACTGCGGAGAGAATTCGGAGTGTCGGGCAACGTCGAAGTCCTATCCGCGACGTTAAACTGGCGTGGGATCTGGAGCAATCAATCCGTTAGAAGATTGATAGCAAAGGGTCTCATCTCATCCGGTGACAGCAATGTCATTAGCGCCAGAGTGGTAACAGGCGGACTATATTGCTTCAGACAGTTCATGTATCTCGCAGGTTACACTCGAGATTGGACTTAGCCTATACACTATGTTGGAGAGAAGACGCTTGCTACCTAGGCATAATGTGAAATTAGGTATAAACATCGTGGTTGTAAAACTTGAGGTGGGTTTTTAGTACGTATGCGTGATTACTTCGTAATCATGAATCGTGCATGCTAGTGGGGTTTGGCCTCCACTAGTATCTTTGAAGATTTTCCTTCCTCAGCGATCAAAAAAAAAAAAAAATAGCCAAATGCCTCGTCATCTAATTAGTGACGCGCATGAATGGATTAACGAGATTCCTACTGTCCCTATCTACTATCTAGCGAAACCACAGCCAAGGGAACGGGCTTGGAATAATTAGCGGGGAAAGAAGACCCTTTTGAGCTTGACTCTAATCTGGCAGTGTAAGGAGACATAAGAGGTGTAGCATAAGTGGGAGATATTAGATTTCGGTTTGGTATCGACAATGAAATACCACTACTCTTATTGTTTCCTTACTTACTTGATTAAATGGAACGTGTATCATTTCCTAGCCATTATACGGATATATTTATTATATCTTATGGTATTGGGTTTTGATGCAAGCTTCTTGATCAAAGTATCACGAGTTTGTTATATAATCGCAAACAAATTCTTTAATGAGAAAATGCATTTATGTATTTTCAATTTGAAAATTTGGTATAACTCCAATTACTCAGGTATGATCCAATTCAAGGACATTGCCAGGTAGGGAGTTTGACTGGGGCGGTACATCTCTCAAATAATAACGGAGGTGTCCCAAGGCCAGCTCAGTGCGGACAGAAACCACACATAGAGCAAAAGGGCAAATGCTGACTTGATCTCGGTGTTCAGTACACACAGGGACAGCAAAAGCTCGGCCTATCGATCCTTTTGGTTTAAAGAGTTTTTAACAAGAGGTGTCAGAAAAGTTACCATAGGGATAACTGGCTTGTGGCGGCCAAGCGTTCATAGCGACGTCGCTTTTTGATCCTTCGATGTCGGCTCTTCCTATCATTGTGAAGCAAAATTCACCAAGCGTTGGATTGTTCACCCATGCAAGGGAACGTGAGCTGGGTTTAGACCGTCGTGAGACAGGTTAGTTTTACCCTACTAATGACAAAACGTTGTTGCGACAGCATTCCTGCGTAGTACGAGAGGAACCGCAGGTACGGACCAATGGCACAATACTTGTTCGAGCGAACAGTGGTATGACGCTACGTCCGTTGGATTATGCCTGAACGCCTCTAAGGTCGTATCCGTGCTGGACTGCAATGATAAATAAGGGGCAATTTGCATTGTATGGCTTCTAAACCATTAAAAGTTTATAATTTATTTTATAAACGACAATGGATGTGATGCCAATGTAATTTGTAACATAGTAAATTGGGAGGATCATCGATCACCTGATGCCGCGCTAGTTGCATATAAAAACATTATTTAATACAATGACAAAGCCTAGAATCAATTGTAAACGACTTTTGTAACAGGCAAGGTGTTGTAAGTGGTTGAGCAGCTGCCATACTGCGATCCACTGAAGCTTATCCTTTGCTTGATGATTCGATATATATAAATTTATTCTTTATATATGAAAATTATTTTTATATATTTATATGAATATATACCTATAAATGGTAATATATATTTATATATAGATATATATTAAAAAGAATATATTTTATATAAATATGGATAAATTATTTATCCTATATAAATTACGTTGGCTTGAATATGAATATAATGTTATATTATAAGTTTGTTATACTTAATTACATATGAAATGATACTTATAAAAATTTTATTATGTGAACACACGAAACATAGTGTATATGCATATGTGCAAATGTGAATGTATATATGAAATAATATGAATGCAAAAAGCATGGAGTGATCGTATATGGAACTTGGAAGTATTTCTAATATTGGAATTTAATGATATGTGATATGAATGCAAGAATTAAATAGTTTGGTATATAAAATGTGATAATATTATTGGGTATGTGAAATGTTTCCCATATCCTAAAAATTATAACATGAGCATGATTTGATTATGAATACAGAAAATATAAAGATATATTTTATATACATATGTACAAATATATGTATATTTGGAGTGGTCGTTTGTGGAACTTGGAAGTATTTCTAATATTGGAATTTAATGATATGTGATATGAATGCAAGAATTAAATAGTTTGGTATATAAAATGTGATAATATTATTGGGTATGTGAAATGTTTCCCATATCCTAAAAATTATAACATGAGCATGATTTGATTATGAATACAGAAAATATAAAGATATATTTTATATACATATGTACAAATATATGTATATTTGGAGTGGTCGTTTGTGGAACTTGGAAGTATTTCTAATATTGGAATTTAATGATATGTGATATGAATGCAAGAATTAAATAGTTTGGTATATAAATGTGATAATATTATTGGGTATGTGAAATGTTTCCCATATCCTAAAAATTATAACATGAGCATGATTTGATTATGAATACAGAAAATATAAAGATATATTTTATATACATATGTACAAATATATGTATATTTGGAGTGGTCGTTTGTGGAACTTGGCAGTATTTCTAATATTGGAATTCAATGATATGTGATATAAATGCAAGAATTAAATAGTTTTGTATATAAAATGACAATATTATGGATATGGGGAAACATTCACCATATCCTTAAAATTATAACATGAGCATGATTTGATTTTGAATAGAGAAAATATAATGATATATTTTATATACATATTTACAAAAATATATGTATATTTTTGACATTGTGTTATAATGAATAAAAATAACAAATAACGCCGAGGTGTGCTATAAAATATCAATATTAGGTTTTATATGGATATGGATATGGATATGGATATGGATATGGGAATGTTTCTCATATATAATATAACATTATAACATAATCATAATGCGATTATAAATATAGAAAATATAAAAATGTATTTAATATAAATAGATATATTACGTGTATATGTGAAATTAAAGCAAAGATACCAGCTGATATGATATTTTTCATGTAAATGAATGATGAATGTAATAAAAATAATTAATTTAATTTCATATGATATGGGGAACATACTAAGTCGGCAATGTCTGTTTATTTTATATGCGTATATATATTTTTCTTAATATATATGAATAATTTTGAAGTGATAGTATAGTATTTTGTATTAAAATACGAAAAGAAACTATTTTTAAAAGGTACTCTCAAGTAAAAATACCCGATTTGCGGAAAGCGTGGCAGAAAACCTATATAGGGAGTGGTAGTCTCGTGCATGGTATATTTCATATGAAAATTTTATAATGAAAAATTATTAATTTATTTCATATGATATGGGGAATATACTTAGCCGGCAATGTCTGTGTATTTTATATGAATATATATATATTTCTTAATATATATGAATAATTTTGAAGTGATAGTATTGTATTTTTTATTAAAATACGAAAAGAAACTATTGTTAAGAGGCACTCTCAAGTAAAAATACCCGATTTGCGGAAAGCGTGGCAGAAAACCTATATAGGGAGTGGTAGTCTCGTGCATGGTATATTTCATATGAAAATTTTATAATGAAAAATTATTAATTTATTTCATATGATATGGGGAATATACTTAGCCGGCAATGTCTGTGTATTTTATATGAATATATATATATTTCTTAATATATATGAATAATTTTGAAGTGATAGTATTGTATTTTTTATTAAAATACGAAAAGAAACTATTGTTAAGAGGCACTCTCAAGTAAAAATACCCGATTTGCGGAAAGCGTGGCAGAAAACCTATATAGGGAGTGGTAGTCTCGTGCATGGTATATTTCATATGAAAATTTTATAATGAAAAATTATTAATTTATTTCATATGATATGGGGAATATACTTAGCCGACAATGTCTGTGTATTTTATATGAATATATATATATTTCTTAATATATATGAATAATTTTGAAGTGATAGTATTGTATTTTTTATTAAAATACGAAAAGAAACTATTGTTAAGAGGCACTCTAAAGCAAAAATACCCGATTTGCGGAAAGCGTGGCAGAAAACCTATACATGATGGACAGTTGATGTCCATCGGTATTGTATACAATATTTGGTACAGTATTGTATATAATATTATTATATGTTGTCATTATACTCAAAGTAGTGTTTAATAGGAGATATTTGTTTTCAAATTGATCTTAATAAAGATAATATAGTGAAACTAACCAAGATATATACTATTTAGTATATATCATTTCTGTTTCGAATTATTATCGTGAATTTTTGGAAATGGTCTTATATGATTAAATATTGTATGAGTGCCATTTCAACAATGTACCAGCATATAATCAAAGCGATTTATATGCAAATTCAAATATTGCCAAAATATATAAATTCCATTCCACATGAACTCATGTGTTTGGTTTTATTTAATGTATATCACAAAAAACGCATACGAAATTGGATAAATTTTAAATTTGTTGTCAAAATACATAGTTTAAACACAATTAATATTGGTTTAAGCCTATATACGTGTGATAATATATTAAGTGCAAATAAAAAGATATTTTTGAACGAAAAAAAAATGTATATAATAAAATATATATATTTATATAGAGAAAAATGGCGAATGTGAATGCTATATAAAATGGCCACAATCGTTTAACAAATTCTCATAAACTGTTGATAAAAAATATTTATTTATTTTTTTTTTTTATTCAAAAGTATTATTGAGTTGTCAAATATTTACATATGTGAGCGTATGCGCACGAAACGAAAACATTATTCTGGTTGATCCTGCCAGTAGTTATATGCTTGTCTCAAAGATTAAGCCATGCATGTCTAAGTACACACGAATTAAAAGTGAAACCGCAAAAGGCTCATTATATCAGTTATGGTTCCTTAGATCGTTAACAGTTACTTGGATAACTGTGGTAATTCTAGAGCTAATACATGCAATTAAAACACGGACCTTATGGGACGTGTGCTTTTATTAGGCTAAAACCAAGCGATCGCAAGATCGTTACATTGGTTGAACTCTAGATAACATGCAGATCGTATGGTCTTGTACCGACGACAGATCTTTCAAATGTCTGCCCTATCAACTTTTGATGGTAGTATCTAGGACTACCATGGTTGCAACGGGTAACGGGGAATCAGGGTTCGATTCCGGAGAGGGAGCCTGAGAAACGGCTACCACATCTAAGGAAGGCAGCAGGCGCGTAAATTACCCACTCCCAGCTCGGGGAGGTAGTGACGAAAAATAACAATACAGGACTCATATCCGAGGCCCTGTAATTGGAATGAGTACACTTTAAATCCTTTAACAAGGACCAATTGGAGGGCAAGTCTGGTGCCAGCAGCCGCGGTAATTCCAGCTCCAATAGCGTATATTAAAGTTGTTGCGGTTAAAACGTTCGTAGTTGAACTTGTGCTTCATACGGGTAGTACAACTTACAATTGTGGTTAGTACTATACCTTTATGTATGTAAGCGTATTACCGGTGGAGTTCTTATATATAATTAAGTACTTGTATTTTTTTATATATTCCTCCTATTTAAAAACCTGCATTAGTGCTCTTCATCGAGTGTTATTGTGGGCCGGTACAATTACTTTGAACAAATTAGAGTGCTTAAAGCAGGCTTCAAATGCCTGAATATTCTGTGCATGGGATAATGAAATAAGACCTCTGTTCTGCTTTCATTGGTTTTCAGATCAAGAGGTAATGATTAATAGAAGCAGTTTGGGGGCATTAGTATTACGACGCGAGAGGTGAAATTCTTGGACCGTCGTAAGACTAACTTAAGCGAAAGCATTTGCCAAAGATGTTTTCATTAATCAAGAACGAAAGTTAGAGGTTCGAAGGCGATCAGATACCGCCCTAGTTCTAACCATAAACGATGCCAGCTAGCAATTGGGTGTAGCTACTTTTATGGCTCTCTCAGTCGCTTCCCGGGAAACCAAAGCTTTTGGGCTCCGGGGGAAGTATGGTTGCAAAGCTGAAACTTAAAGGAATTGACGGAAGGGCACCACCAGGAGTGGAGCCTGCGGCTTAATTTGACTCAACACGGGAAAACTTACCAGGTCCGAACATAAGTGTGTAAGACAGATTGATAGCTCTTTCTCGAATCTATGGGTGGTGGTGCATGGCCGTTCTTAGTTCGTGGAGTGATTTGTCTGGTTAATTCCGATAACGAACGAGACTCAAATATATTAAATAGATATCTTCAGGATTATGGTGTTGAAGCTTATATAGCCTTCATTCATGGTGGCAGTAAAATGTTTATTGTGTTTGAATGTGTTTATATAAGTGGAGCCGTACCTGTTGGTTTGTCCCATTATAAGGACACTAGCTTCTTAAATGGACAAATTGCGTCTAGCAATAATGAGATTGAGCAATAACAGGTCTGTGATGCCCTTAGATGTCCTGGGCTGCACGCGCGCTACAATGAAAGTATCAACGTGTATTTCCTAGACCGAGAGGTCCGGGTAAACCGCTGAACCACTTTCATGCTTGGGATTGTGAACTGAAACTGTTCACATGAACTTGGAATTCCAGTAAGTGTGAGTCATTAACTCGCATTGATTACGTCCCTGCCCTTTGTACACACCGCCCGTCGCTACTACCGATTGAATTATTTAGTGAGGTCTCCGGACGTGATCACTGTGACGCCTTGCGTGTTACGGTTGTTTCGCAAAAGTTGACCGAACTTGATTATTTAGAGGAAGTAAAAGTCGTAACAAGGTTTCCGTAGGTGAACCTGCGGAAGGATCATTATTGTATGTTTCTACCGTTAACAAAAATATATATATATTGCCAATTTACCAAACAAAATATGTTTTATAAAATCATAATTGTAAAAAAAAATATATTCAGTTGTATATATTATATGTTTATATTAATTAATTATATTGCCAATATACTCATTTAGTAGTAGCTATACATATAACATTGTGTTCTATGTGTGTAGCAATTAATATATAATACATATTGATGATATTATTACAATAATATTGATTTATAAAATCTGTGTGCATATGTACCATAGTATGCACGCGTTGCGAATATGTATTGTCCATCATAGCTATGGGCATACATTGGTTAATGCAACAGCCTAAAAAGTACAATGTTGTACCTGATTTCAGGTTAATACTTTTATATAAATTGATAATTATCAAACAAGCCAAAATACATATTATATTATTTAACAATATGGTAATATATCGTTTATATAAAACTAAGACATTTCGCAACATTCTTTTAGGATAAAATTAAAATTTATTGAAGGAATTGATATATGCCAGTAAAATGGTGTATTTTTAATTTCTTTCAATAAAGACATATCTGACAAATAAATGAATAAACAAATTTTAATCACTCTAAGCGGTGGATCACTCGGCTCATGGGTCGATGAAGAACGCAGCAAACTGTGCGTCATCGTGTGAACTGCAGGACACATGAACATCGACATTTTGAACGCATATCGCAGTCCATGCTGTTTGGTACTTTAATTAATTTTATAGTGCTGCTTGGACTACATATGGTTGAGGGTTGTAAGACTATGCTAAATAAGTTGTTTAAAAATTTTACGAAATTTTTAAGCATATTGTATATTATTGGATATGTATATATATATATATTCATAATATTGATATTAAATGGAAACGCATTATCTCTCATTGTTGTATATATTTGTGTGAGAAGAACGACGAAAATATATATTTTTTTGTCCTTTTTGAATCAAATAATACTGAGGAATGTCTAGCATAAAAAAATAATTAAAGTTTTTCATCTAGAATTGCCTCTTATTAATGTTTCGAAAGGAAATTTTGTGTAAATATAACTATTTAATATTCTTCGTGATATTCGTTATAAAATACGAATATTATAATGATTTCATTATGAGAACGCTCTATATATATAATAATATAGTGTAATTATCATTATAAATTTTTAATATACGTATATACAACCTCAACTCATATGGGACTACCCCCTGAATTTAAGCATATTAATTAGGGGAGGAAAAGAAACTAACCAGGATTTTCTTAGTAGCGGCGAGCGAAAAGAAATCAGTTCAGCACTAAGTCACTTTGTCTATATGGCAAACGTGAGATGCAGTGTATGGAGCGTCAATATTCTAGTATGAGAAATTAACGATTTAAGTCCTTCTAAATGAGGCCATTTACCCATAGAGGGTGCCAGGCCCGTATAAACGTTAATGATTACTAGATGATGTTTCCAAAGAGTCGTGTTGCTTGATAGTGCAGCACTAAGTGGGTGGTAAACTCCATCTAAAACTAAATATAACCATGAGACCGATAGTAAACGAAGTACCGTGAGGGAAAGTTGAAAAGAACTTCTGAATAGAGAGTTAAACAGTACGTGAAACTGCTTAGAGGTTAAGCCCGATGAACCTGAATATCCGTTATGGAAAATTCATCATTAAAGTTGTAATATTTAACAATATTATAATAATAGTGTGCATTTTTTTCCATATAAGGACATTGTATCTATTAGCATATAACAAATTTATCATAAAATATGACTTATAGTTTATTCAAATTATTATGCTTGCATTTAACATAGAATAATGTCATTAATTTGATAAAGTGTTGATAAAATTAAATTAATACAGTGCGTTAATTTTTCGAAATTATATAATGGCATAATTATCATTGATTTTTGTGTTTATTAATATGCATTTGTATGATTAACAATGCGAAAGATTCAGGATACCTTCGGGACCCGTCTTGAAACCCGGACCAAGGAGTCTAACCTATGTGCAAGTTATTGGGAGCTAAACCTAATAGCGTAATTAACTTGACTAATAATGGGATTAGTTTTTTAACTATTTATAGATAATTAACACAATCCCGGGGCGTTCTATATAGTTATGTATGATAATATTTATATTATTTATGCCTCTAACTGGAACGTACCTTGAGCATATATGCTGTGACCCGAAAGATGGTGAACTATACTTGATCAGGTTGAAGTCAGGGGAACCCTGATGGAAGACCGAAACAGTTCTGACGTGCAAATCGATTGTCAGAATTGAGTATAGGGGCGAAAGACCAATCGAACCATCTAGTAGCTGGTTCCTTCCGAAGTTCCCTCAGGATAGCTGGTGCATTTTAATGTTATATAAAATAATCTTATCTGGTAAAGCGAATGATTAGAGGCCTTAGGGGTCGAAACGATCTTAACCTATTCTCAAAAACTTAAATGGGTAAGAACCTTAACTTTCTTGATATGAAGTTTAAGGTTATGAGATAATGTGCCCAGTGGCCACTTTTGGTAAGCAGAACTGGCGCTGTGGGATGAACCAAACGTAATGTTACGGTGCCCAAATTAACAACTCATGCAGAAACCATGAAAGGCGTTGGTTGCTTAAAAACAGCAGGACGGTGATCATGGAAGTCGAAATCCGCTAAGGAGTGTGTAACAACTCACCTGCCGAAGCAACTAGCCCTTAAAATGGATGGCGCTTCACAGTTGTATACCTATACATTACCTGCTAAAGTAGATGATTTATATTACATTGTGATAGAATTTTGAAACGTAGTGAGTAGGAAGGTACACATGGTATGCGTAGAAGTGTTTGGCGTAAGCCTTCATGGAGCTGCCATTGGCACAGATCTTGGTGGTAGTAGCAAATAATCGAATGAGACCTTGGAGGACTGAAGTGGAGAAGGGTTTCGTGTGAACAGTGGTTGATCACGAGTTAGTCGGTCCTAAGTTCAAGGCGAAAGCCGAAAATTTTCAAGTAAAAAATCAGTGAGTAATATTGTCAAATCTTTTATGATTTTAAATACTTGAATAATTTTGAACGAAAGGGAATACGGTTCCAATTCCGTAACCTGTTGAGTATCCGTTTGTTATTAAATATGGGCCTCGTGCTCATCCTGGCAACAGGAACGACCATAAAGAAGCCGTCGAGAGATATCGGAAGAGTTTTCTTTTCTGTTTTATAGCCGTACTACCATGGAAGTCTTTCGCAGAGAGATGGTAGATGGGCTAGAAGAGCATGACATATACTGTTGTGTCGATATTTTCTCCTCGGACCTTGAAAATTTATGGTGGGGACACGCAAACTTCTCAACAGGCCGTACCAATATCCGCAGCTGGTCTCCAAGGTGAAGAGTCTCTAGTCGATAGAATAATGTAGGTAAGGGAAGTCGGCAAATTAGATCCGTAACTTCGGGATAAGGATTGGCTCTGAAGATTGAGATAGTCGGGCTTGATTGGGAAACAATAACATGGTTTATGTGCTCGTTCGGGGTAAATAGAGTTTCTATCATTTATGGTAGTTACTTGTTCCCCGGATAGTTTAGTTACGTAGCCAATTGTGGAACTTTCTTGCTAAAATTTTAAGAATACTAATTGGGTTAAACCAGTTAGTTCTTATTAATTATAACGATTATCAATTAACAATCAATTCAGAACTGGCACGGACTTGGGGAATCCGACTGTCTAATTAAAACAAAGCATTGTGATGGCCCTAGCGGGTGTTGACACAATGTGATTTCTGCCCAGTGCTCTGAATGTCAAAGTGAAGAAATTCAAGTAAGCGCGGGTCAACGGCGGGAGTAACTATGACTCTCTTAAGGTAGCCAAATGCCTCGTCATCTAATTAGTGACGCGCATGAATGGATTAACGAGATTCCTACTGTCCCTATCTACTATCTAGCGCCCCA
>NW_022881740.1:0-47904 GCF_009870125.1 Drosophila pseudoobscura | reverse complement strand
TTGACTCGTGTCTCATGCAGCAGTTAGCGCCACTCAACTGCATATGGTGCCCCTAAAGAATTCGTTGACTACGTACAAAATTCGTACGAGGTCTGTGGCACAACGCTCAATGGGACGGATGGAGATCAGAGGAATTCATACCTGCTCGAGGTGTCAGACAGGGTGACCCGCTATCTCCCATAATATTCAACTTGATCATCGATCAGTTGCTTAGGTCCTACCCCAATGAGATTGGTGCCACAATCGGTGATCACACAACAAACGCGGCCGCGTTCGCAGATGATATTGTCTTATTTGCGGAAACTCGTTTAGGCCTTCAAACAATGCTAGACACGACTGTCGATTTTCTATCTTCAGTCGGGCTTACCCTTAACTCAGATAAATGTTTTACAGTTGGAATAAAGGGGCAACCGAAACAGAAGTGTACTGTGGTCATCCCAGAGACCTTCCGTATCGGTTCGCGCTCGTGTCCTGCATTGAAGCGCACAGACGAGTGGAAGTATTTAGGCATAACATTCACTGCACAAGGGAGGACCAGGTACAGTCCAGCCGACGACCTAGGTCCGAAGCTGTTGAGGCTGACAAGGTCCCCCCTAAAACCACAACAGAAATTGTTCGCACTCAGAACAGTTCTTATCCCACAACTTTACCATAAGCTGACCCTAGGTAGTGTGATGATAGGTGTTCTGAGGAAGTGTGACATACTGGTACGTTCGACCGTAAGGAAGTGGTTAGGGCTTCCTCTGGACGTGTCAACTGCATTCTTCCATGCTCCTCATATTATGGGGGCCTCGGAATCCCTTCAGTTCGTTGGGTAGCGCCAATGCTACGTATGAAAAGATTGAGCAATATTAAGTGGGCCCACCTCGCGCAATCCGAGGCGGCCAGCTCATTTCTTACCGACGAATTGAATAAGGCCCGGGGTAGAACTCTGGCTGGACTGAATGAGTTGACATCGCGTTCGGAGATCGAAACGTATTGGGCGAACAGGTTGTATATGTCTGTTGATGGTCGCGGCTTACGTGAAGCGGGACTTTTTCGTCCCCAACACGGCTGGGTGTGTCAGCCCACGCGTTTGCTAACAGGTCAAGATTACCGAAACGGTATCAAGCTGCGAATAAATGCCCTACCATCGAGGTCTCGTACCACGAGGGGCAGAAATGAATTGGAACGGCAATGTCGTGCAGGTTGTGATGCTCCCGAAACAACAAACCACATCCTGCAGAATTGTTACCGTACGCATGGGAGGCGGGTAGCAAGACATAACTGTGTAGTCAATAACCTTAAGAGGATTCTTGAGGAGAAGGGCCACACAGTACACGTCGAACCAAGTTTGCAGCTGGAAACCTCGGTAAGTAAACCAGACCTGGTGTGTATCCGTGACAATCACGCTTGCGTGATTGATGCGCAGATTATAACGGATGGACTGTTTCTCGACGATGTGCACCATCGCAAAGTTGAGAAATATAAAAGACCGGAAGTTATATCTGCACTGCGGAGAGAATTCGGAGTGTCGGGCAACGTCGAAGTCCTATCCGCGACGTTAAACTGGCGTGGGATCTGGAGCAATCAATCCGTTAGAAGATTGATAGCAAAGGGTCTCATCTCATCCGGTGACAGCAATGTCATTAGCGCCAGAGTGGTAACAGGCGGACTATATTGCTTCAGACAGTTCATGTATCTCGCAGGTTACACTCGAGATTGGACTTAGCCTATACACTATGTTGGAGAGAAGACGCTTGCTACCTAGGCATAATGTGAAATTAGGTATAAACATCGTGGTTGTAAAACTTGAGGTGGGTTTTTAGTACGTATGCGTGATTACTTCGTAATCATGAATCGTGCATGCTAGTGGGGTTTGGCCTCCACTAGTATCTTTGAAGATTTTCCTTCCTCAGCGATCAAAAAAAAAAAAAAATAGCCAAATGCCTCGTCATCTAATTAGTGACGCGCATGAATGGATTAACGAGATTCCTACTGTCCCTATCTACTATCTAGCGAAACCACAGCCAAGGGAACGGGCTTGGAATAATTAGCGGGGAAAGAAGACCCTTTTGAGCTTGACTCTAATCTGGCAGTGTAAGGAGACATAAGAGGTGTAGCATAAGTGGGAGATATTAGATTTCGGTTTGGTATCGACAATGAAATACCACTACTCTTATTGTTTCCTTACTTACTTGATTAAATGGAACGTGTATCATTTCCTAGCCATTATACGGATATATTTATTATATCTTATGGTATTGGGTTTTGATGCAAGCTTCTTGATCAAAGTATCACGAGTTTGTTATATAATCGCAAACAAATTCTTTAATGAGAAAATGCATTTATGTATTTTCAATTTGAAAATTTGGTATAACTCCAATTACTCAGGTATGATCCAATTCAAGGACATTGCCAGGTAGGGAGTTTGACTGGGGCGGTACATCTCTCAAATAATAACGGAGGTGTCCCAAGGCCAGCTCAGTGCGGACAGAAACCACACATAGAGCAAAAGGGCAAATGCTGACTTGATCTCGGTGTTCAGTACACACAGGGACAGCAAAAGCTCGGCCTATCGATCCTTTTGGTTTAAAGAGTTTTTAACAAGAGGTGTCAGAAAAGTTACCATAGGGATAACTGGCTTGTGGCGGCCAAGCGTTCATAGCGACGTCGCTTTTTGATCCTTCGATGTCGGCTCTTCCTATCATTGTGAAGCAAAATTCACCAAGCGTTGGATTGTTCACCCATGCAAGGGAACGTGAGCTGGGTTTAGACCGTCGTGAGACAGGTTAGTTTTACCCTACTAATGACAAAACGTTGTTGCGACAGCATTCCTGCGTAGTACGAGAGGAACCGCAGGTACGGACCAATGGCACAATACTTGTTCGAGCGAACAGTGGTATGACGCTACGTCCGTTGGATTATGCCTGAACGCCTCTAAGGTCGTATCCGTGCTGGACTGCAATGATAAATAAGGGGCAATTTGCATTGTATGGCTTCTAAACCATTAAAAGTTTATAATTTATTTTATAAACGACAATGGATGTGATGCCAATGTAATTTGTAACATAGTAAATTGGGAGGATCATCGATCACCTGATGCCGCGCTAGTTGCATATAAAAACATTATTTAATACAATGACAAAGCCTAGAATCAATTGTAAACGACTTTTGTAACAGGCAAGGTGTTGTAAGTGGTTGAGCAGCTGCCATACTGCGATCCACTGAAGCTTATCCTTTGCTTGATGATTCGATATATATAAATTTATTCTTTATATATGAAAATTATTTTTATATATTTATATGAATATATACCTATAAATGGTAATATATATTTATATATAGATATATATTAAAAAGAATATATTTTATATAAATATGGATAAATTATTTATCCTATATAAATTACGTTGGCTTGAATATGAATATAATGTTATATTATAAGTTTGTTATACTTAATTACATATGAAATGATACTTATAAAAATTTTATTATGTGAACACACGAAACATAGTGTATATGCATATGTGCAAATGTGAATGTATATATGAAATAATATGAATGCAAAAAGCATGGAGTGATCGTATATGGAACTTGGAAGTATTTCTAATATTGGAATTTAATGATATGTGATATGAATGCAAGAATTAAATAGTTTGGTATATAAAATGTGATAATATTATTGGGTATGTGAAATGTTTCCCATATCCTAAAAATTATAACATGAGCATGATTTGATTATGAATACAGAAAATATAAAGATATATTTTATATACATATGTACAAATATATGTATATTTGGAGTGGTCGTTTGTGGAACTTGGAAGTATTTCTAATATTGGAATTTAATGATATGTGATATGAATGCAAGAATTAAATAGTTTGGTATATAAAATGTGATAATATTATTGGGTATGTGAAATGTTTCCCATATCCTAAAAATTATAACATGAGCATGATTTGATTATGAATACAGAAAATATAAAGATATATTTTATATACATATGTACAAATATATGTATATTTGGAGTGGTCGTTTGTGGAACTTGGAAGTATTTCTAATATTGGAATTTAATGATATGTGATATGAATGCAAGAATTAAATAGTTTGGTATATAAAATGTGATAATATTATTGGGTATGTGAAATGTTTCCCATATCCTAAAAATTATAACATGAGCATGATTTGATTATGAATACAGAAAATATAAAGATATATTTTATATACATATGTACAAATATATGTATATTTGGAGTGGTCGTTTGTGGAACTTGGCAGTATTTCTAATATTGGAATTCAATGATATGTGATATAAATGCAAGAATTAAATAGTTTTGTATATAAAATGACAATATTATGGATATGGGGAAACATTCACCATATCCTTAAAATTATAACATGAGCATGATTTGATTTTGAATAGAGAAAATATAATGATATATTTTATATACATATTTACAAAAATATATGTATATTTTTGACATTGTGTTATAATGAATAAAAATAACAAATAACGCCGAGGTGTGCTATAAAATATCAATATTAGGTTTTATATGGATATGGATATGGATATGGATATGGATATGGGAATGTTTCTCATATATAATATAACATTATAACATAATCATAATGCGATTATAAATATAGAAAATATAAAAATGTATTTAATATAAATAGATATATTACGTGTATATGTGAAATTAAAGCAAAGATACCAGCTGATATGATATTTTTCATGTAAATGAATGATGAATGTAATAAAAATAATTAATTTAATTTCATATGATATGGGGAACATACTAAGTCGGCAATGTCTGTTTATTTTATATGCGTATATATATTTTTCTTAATATATATGAATAATTTTGAAGTGATAGTATAGTATTTTGTATTAAAATACGAAAAGAAACTATTTTTAAAAGGTACTCTCAAGTAAAAATACCCGATTTGCGGAAAGCGTGGCAGAAAACCTATATAGGGAGTGGTAGTCTCGTGCATGGTATATTTCATATGAAAATTTTATAATGAAAAATTATTAATTTATTTCATATGATATGGGGAATATACTTAGCCGGCAATGTCTGTGTATTTTATATGAATATATATATATTTCTTAATATATATGAATAATTTTGAAGTGATAGTATTGTATTTTTTATTAAAATACGAAAAGAAACTATTGTTAAGAGGCACTCTCAAGTAAAAATACCCGATTTGCGGAAAGCGTGGCAGAAAACCTATATAGGGAGTGGTAGTCTCGTGCATGGTATATTTCATATGAAAATTTTATAATGAAAAATTATTAATTTATTTCATATGATATGGGGAATATACTTAGCCGGCAATGTCTGTGTATTTTATATGAATATATATATATTTCTTAATATATATGAATAATTTTGAAGTGATAGTATTGTATTTTTTATTAAAATACGAAAAGAAACTATTGTTAAGAGGCACTCTCAAGTAAAAATACCCGATTTGCGGAAAGCGTGGCAGAAAACCTATATAGGGAGTGGTAGTCTCGTGCATGGTATATTTCATATGAAAATTTTATAATGAAAAATTATTAATTTATTTCATATGATATGGGGAATATACTTAGCCGACAATGTCTGTGTATTTTATATGAATATATATATATTTCTTAATATATATGAATAATTTTGAAGTGATAGTATTGTATTTTTTATTAAAATACGAAAAGAAACTATTGTTAAGAGGCACTCTAAAGCAAAAATACCCGATTTGCGGAAAGCGTGGCAGAAAACCTATACATGATGGACAGTTGATGTCCATCGGTATTGTATACAATATTTGGTACAGTATTGTATATAATATTATTATATGTTGTCATTATACTCAAAGTAGTGTTTAATAGGAGATATTTGTTTTCAAATTGATCTTAATAAAGATAATATAGTGAAACTAACCAAGATATATACTATTTAGTATATATCATTTCTGTTTCGAATTATTATCGTGAATTTTTGGAAATGGTCTTATATGATTAAATATTGTATGAGTGCCATTTCAACAATGTACCAGCATATAATCAAAGCGATTTATATGCAAATTCAAATATTGCCAAAATATATAAATTCCATTCCACATGAACTCATGTGTTTGGTTTTATTTAATGTATATCACAAAAAACGCATACGAAATTGGATAAATTTTAAATTTGTTGTCAAAATACATAGTTTAAACACAATTAATATTGGTTTAAGCCTATATACGTGTGATAATATATTAAGTGCAAATAAAAAGATATTTTTGAACGAAAAAAAAATGTATATAATAAAATATATATATTTATATAGAGAAAAATGGCGAATGTGAATGCTATATAAAAATGGCCACAATCGTTTAACAAATTCTCATAAACTGTTGATAAAAAATATTTATTTATTTTTTTTTTTTATTCAAAAGTATTATTGAGTTGTCAAATATTTACATATGTGAGCGTATGCGCACGAAACGAAAACATTATTCTGGTTGATCCTGCCAGTAGTTATATGCTTGTCTCAAAGATTAAGCCATGCATGTCTAAGTACACACGAATTAAAAGTGAAACCGCAAAAGGCTCATTATATCAGTTATGGTTCCTTAGATCGTTAACAGTTACTTGGATAACTGTGGTAATTCTAGAGCTAATACATGCAATTAAAACACGGACCTTATGGGACGTGTGCTTTTATTAGGCTAAAACCAAGCGATCGCAAGATCGTTACATTGGTTGAACTCTAGATAACATGCAGATCGTATGGTCTTGTACCGACGACAGATCTTTCAAATGTCTGCCCTATCAACTTTTGATGGTAGTATCTAGGACTACCATGGTTGCAACGGGTAACGGGGAATCAGGGTTCGATTCCGGAGAGGGAGCCTGAGAAACGGCTACCACATCTAAGGAAGGCAGCAGGCGCGTAAATTACCCACTCCCAGCTCGGGGAGGTAGTGACGAAAAATAACAATACAGGACTCATATCCGAGGCCCTGTAATTGGAATGAGTACACTTTAAATCCTTTAACAAGGACCAATTGGAGGGCAAGTCTGGTGCCAGCAGCCGCGGTAATTCCAGCTCCAATAGCGTATATTAAAGTTGTTGCGGTTAAAACGTTCGTAGTTGAACTTGTGCTTCATACGGGTAGTACAACTTACAATTGTGGTTAGTACTATACCTTTATGTATGTAAGCGTATTACCGGTGGAGTTCTTATATATAATTAAGTACTTGTATTTTTTTATATATTCCTCCTATTTAAAAACCTGCATTAGTGCTCTTCATCGAGTGTTATTGTGGGCCGGTACAATTACTTTGAACAAATTAGAGTGCTTAAAGCAGGCTTCAAATGCCTGAATATTCTGTGCATGGGATAATGAAATAAGACCTCTGTTCTGCTTTCATTGGTTTTCAGATCAAGAGGTAATGATTAATAGAAGCAGTTTGGGGGCATTAGTATTACGACGCGAGAGGTGAAATTCTTGGACCGTCGTAAGACTAACTTAAGCGAAAGCATTTGCCAAAGATGTTTTCATTAATCAAGAACGAAAGTTAGAGGTTCGAAGGCGATCAGATACCGCCCTAGTTCTAACCATAAACGATGCCAGCTAGCAATTGGGTGTAGCTACTTTTATGGCTCTCTCAGTCGCTTCCCGGGAAACCAAAGCTTTTGGGCTCCGGGGGAAGTATGGTTGCAAAGCTGAAACTTAAAGGAATTGACGGAAGGGCACCACCAGGAGTGGAGCCTGCGGCTTAATTTGACTCAACACGGGAAAACTTACCAGGTCCGAACATAAGTGTGTAAGACAGATTGATAGCTCTTTCTCGAATCTATGGGTGGTGGTGCATGGCCGTTCTTAGTTCGTGGAGTGATTTGTCTGGTTAATTCCGATAACGAACGAGACTCAAATATATTAAATAGATATCTTCAGGATTATGGTGTTGAAGCTTATATAGCCTTCATTCATGGTGGCAGTAAAATGTTTATTGTGTTTGAATGTGTTTATATAAGTGGAGCCGTACCTGTTGGTTTGTCCCATTATAAGGACACTAGCTTCTTAAATGGACAAATTGCGTCTAGCAATAATGAGATTGAGCAATAACAGGTCTGTGATGCCCTTAGATGTCCTGGGCTGCACGCGCGCTACAATGAAAGTATCAACGTGTATTTCCTAGACCGAGAGGTCCGGGTAAACCGCTGAACCACTTTCATGCTTGGGATTGTGAACTGAAACTGTTCACATGAACTTGGAATTCCCAGTAAGTGTGAGTCATTAACTCGCATTGATTACGTCCCTGCCCTTTGTACACACCGCCCGTCGCTACTACCGATTGAATTATTTAGTGAGGTCTCCGGACGTGATCACTGTGACGCCTTGCGTGTTACGGTTGTTTCGCAAAAGTTGACCGAACTTGATTATTTAGAGGAAGTAAAAGTCGTAACAAGGTTTCCGTAGGTGAACCTGCGGAAGGATCATTATTGTATGTTTCTACCGTTAACAAAAATATATATATATTGCCAATTTACCAAACAAAATATGTTTTTATAAAATCATAATTGTAAAAAAAAATATATTCAGTTGTATATATTATATGTTTATATTAATTAATTATATTGCCAATATACTCATTTAGTAGTAGCTATACATATAACATTGTGTTCTATGTGTGTAGCAATTAATATATAAATACATATTGATGATATTATTACAATAATATTGATTTATAAAATCTGTGTGCATATGTACCATAGTATGCACGCGTTGCGAATATGTATTGTCCATCATAGCTATGGGCATACATTGGTTAATGCAACAGCCTAAAAAGTACAATGTTGTACCTGATTTCAGGTTAATACTTTTATATAAATTGATAATTATCAAACAAGCCAAAATACATATTATATTATTTAACAATATGGTAATATATCGTTTATATAAAACTAAGACATTTCGCAACATTCTTTTAGGATAAAATTAAAATTTATTGAAGGAATTGATATATGCCAGTAAAATGGTGTATTTTTAATTTCTTTCAATAAAGACATATCTGACAAATAAATGAATAAACAAATTTTAATCACTCTAAGCGGTGGATCACTCGGCTCATGGGTCGATGAAGAACGCAGCAAACTGTGCGTCATCGTGTGAACTGCAGGACACATGAACATCGACATTTTGAACGCATATCGCAGTCCATGCTGTTTGGTACTTTAATTAATTTTATAGTGCTGCTTGGACTACATATGGTTGAGGGTTGTAAGACTATGCTAAATAAGTTGTTTAAAAATTTTACGAAATTTTTAAGCATATTGTATATTATTGGATATGTATATATATATATATTCATAATATTGATATTAAATGGAAACGCATTATCTCTCATTGTTGTATATATTTGTGTGAGAAGAACGAAGAAAAATATATATTTTTTTGTCCTTTTTGAATCAAATAATACTGAGGAATGTCTAGCATAAAAAAATAATTAAAGTTTTTTCATCTAGAATTGCCTCTTATTAATGTTTCGAAAGGAAATTTTGTTGTAAATATAAATATTTAATATTCTTCGTGATATTCGTTATAAAATACGAATATTATAATGATTTCATTATGAGAACGCTCTATATATAATAATATAGTGTAATTATCATTATAAATTTTAATATACGTATATACAACCTCAACTCATATGGGACTACCCCCTGAATTTAAGCATATTAATTAGGGGAGGAAAAGAAACTAACCAGGATTTTCTTAGTAGCGGCGAGCGAAAAGAAATCAGTTCAGCACTAAGTCACTTTGTCTATATGGCAAACGTGAGATGCAGTGTATGGAGCGTCAATATTCTAGTATGAGAAATTAACGATTTAAGTCCTTCTTAAATGAGGCCATTTACCCATAGAGGGTGCCAGGCCCGTATAACGTTAATGATTACTAGATGATGTTTCCAAAGAGTCGTGTTGCTTGATAGTGCAGCACTAAGTGGGTGGTAAACTCCATCTAAAACTAAATATAACCATGAGACCGATAGTAAACAAGTACCGTGAGGGAAAGTTGAAAAGAACTCTGAATAGAGAGTTAAACAGTACGTGAAACTGCTTAGAGGTTAAGCCCGATGAACCTGAATATCCGTTATGGAAAATTCATCATTAAAGTTGTAATATTTTAACAATATTATAATAATAGTGTGCATTTTTTCCATATAAGGACATTGTAATCTATTAGCATATAACAAATTTATCATAAAATATGACTTATAGTTTATTCAAATTATTATGCTTGCATTTTAACATAGAATAAATGTCATTAATTTGATAAAGTGTTGATAAATTAAAATTAATACAGTGCGTTAATTTTTCGAAATTATATAATGGCATAATTATCATTGATTTTTGTGTTTATTATATGCATTTGTATGATTAACAATGCGAAAGATTCAGGATACCTTCGGGACCCGTCTTGAAACACGGACCAAGGAGTCTAACATATGTGCAAGTTATTGGGAGATAAACCTAATAGCGTAATTAACTTGACTAATAATGGGATTAGTTTTTTAACTATTTATAGATAATTAACACAATCCCGGGGCGTTCTATATAGTTATGTATGATAATATTTATATTATTTATGCCTCTAACTGGAACGTACCTTGAGCATATATGCTGTGACCCGAAAGATGGTGAACTATACTTGATCAGGTTGAAGTCAGGGGAAACCCTGATGGAAGACCGAAACAGTTCTGACGTGCAAATCGATTGTCAGAATTGAGTATAGGGGCGAAAGACCAATCGAACCATCTAGTAGCTGGTTCCTTCCGAAGTTTCCCTCAGGATAGCTGGTGCATTTTAATGTTATATAAAATAATCTTATCTGGTAAAGCGAATGATTAGAGGCCTTAGGGTCGAAACGATCTTAACCTATTCTCAAACTTTAAATGGGTAAGAACCTTAACTTTCTTGATATGAAGTTTAAGGTTATGATATAATGTGCCCAGTGGGCCACTTTTGGTAAGCAGAACTGGCGCTGTGGGATGAACCAAACGTAATGTTACGGTGCCCAAATTAACAACTCATGCAGAAACCATGAAAGGCGTTGGTTGCTTAAAACAGCAGGACGGTGATCATGGAAGTCGAAATCCGCTAAGGAGTGTGTAACAACTCACCTGCCGAAGCAACTAGCCCTTAAAATGGATGGCGCTTAAGTTGTATACCTATACATTACCGCTAAAGTAGATGATTTATATTACTTGTGATATAAATTTTGAAACTTTAGTGAGTAGGAAGGTACAATGGTATGCGTAGAAGTGTTTGGCGTAAGCCTTCATGGAGCTGCCATTGGCACAGATCTTGGTGGTAGTAGCAAATAATCGAATGAGACCTTGGAGGACTGAAGTGGAGAAGGGTTTCGTGTGAACAGTGGTTGATCACGAGTTAGTCGGTCCTAAGTTCAAGGCGAAAGCCGAAAATTTTCAAGTAAAAAATCAGTGAGTAATATTGTCAAATCTTTTATGATTTTTAAATACTTGAATAATTTTGAACGAAAGGGAATACGGTTCCAATTCCGTAACCTGTTGAGTATCCGTTTGTTATTAAATATGGGCCTCGTGCTCATCCTGGCAACAGGAACGACCATAAAGAAGCCGTCGAGAGATATCGGAAGAGTTTTCTTTTCTGTTTTATAGCCGTACTACCATGGAAGTCTTTCGCAGAGAGATATGGTAGATGGGCTAGAAGAGCATGACATATACTGTTGTGTCGATATTTTCTCCTCGGACCTTGAAAATTTATGGTGGGGACACGCAAACTTCTCAACAGGCCGTACCAATATCCGCAGCTGGTCTCCAAGGTGAAGAGTCTCTAGTCGATAGAATAATGTAGGTAAGGGAAGTCGGCAAATTAGATCCGTAACTTCGGGATAAGGATTGGCTCTGAAGATTGAGATAGTCGGGCTTGATTGGGAAACAATAACATGGTTTATGTGCTCGTTCTGGGTAAATAGAGTTTCTATCATTTATGGTAGTTACTTGTTCCCCGGATAGTTTAGTTACGTAGCCAATTGTGGAACTTTCTTGCTAAAATTTTTAAGAATACTAATTGGGTTAAACCAGTTAGTTCTTATTAATTATAACGATTATCAATTAACAATCAATTCAGAACTGGCACGGACTTGGGGAATCCGACTGTCTAATTAAAACAAAGCATTGTGATGGCCCTAGCGGGTGTTGACACAATGTGATTTCTGCCCAGTGCTCTGAATGTCAAAGTGAAGAAATTCAAGTAAGCGCGGGTCAACGGCGGGAGTAACTATGACTCTCTTAAGGTAGCCAAATGCCTCGTCATCTAATTAGTGACGCGCATGAATGGATTAACGAGATTCCTACTGTCCCTATCTACTCAGTTGCTTTTTGACTGCCATTCGAAGCAGACGTGTTTTTCAAGCGGTCCGCTATACCGTCGTTCGAAGAAAGTAAAAAGTGATTTTTCCAAGTGGAAAATACATCAAAATTGCTGCGAGATCACGCGCTGTTCGTGAGTGAAATCGGGAGTTAATTTGGTGAAAGAACAAGGCAGATATTTGCAAATTAATATTTGCAAAATAAACGCTAAAAACAGCCACGTGCGGAACCTTAGTTCGACAACAGGTTCGAATAGTTCGACAACAAGTCGGAATAGTTCGACAGCACGTTCGAGTTCGAAGCTTTGGTTGGAAGCTTTGGCTCGAGTTCGGAGCGTTCGGTTCGTGTCTCTGCTGAGACTTTGGTTCGAGTCTCCACTAAGTGCCGATTAGTGTTGAGTCACGCCAATAGAGGGAGCCACAACTCGCCGGGCTATGGAAATAGAGACGGAGGCCGACGCCAGCGACACTAGCGTGGCTAGTGTAGGGGCGAGCTCGTCGTCGAGCGTTCCCGCCCGCAGGCGGGGTCGGCCGAAGTCCTCAGCCGTCAAACAGGGAGCCAAAAAGATCGGGCTTGGGATTGGGCTAGCTGGAGAGCGGCCGATCCCAGCCGAGAGATCGCCGCCAACGTCGCTCCCCTTTGAGCAGGCTCCATCCACCTCTGCCGCTGCCGCTGCCGCTGCCACCACCGCTGCCAGTACTTCTGCCGCCGCTGCCACCACCGCTGCCGCCACCGCTGCCGCCACCGCTGCCACCACCGCTGCCACCACCGCTGCCACATGCCCGGCAACTGCCATTGTCGCGGCAGGTTACTCGGCCATCATCGCAGAAATGTCTGCAATAAGGATGGCGGTGAGCGAGGCTGTCCTGAAGGGGCTGATGCCGCCCGAGGCCTCAATGGAAATCCTCGTCGCGACCAACCGGTACGACGAGTTGGTCATGGCCCTGGCTGGGGAAAAGGTGCGCCTGGAGGAGAGGGCAAGGATGCCGCCTCCACCGAGACCCGCTGCTGCTGCCCACACGGGCACCAATGCCGTCACAGCCGCTGCGTATGCGACAGCCTTCCCAGGCCTGCCCGCACCGAGCGCCGTCGCTGCACCGATCCCAAAGCCTAGGGATACCTGGTCTGCTCTAATAAAGAGCAAAAACCCGGAGGAGACCAGCAAGGAGCTAGTGGAGCGTGTCAAGAAGACCGTGGTGCCGACTCTTGGAGTCCGCGTCCACGAGGTTCGCGAGCTGAAGAGCGGAGGAGCGATTATTCGCACCCCTTCAGTGAGCGAACTGAGGAAGGTAGTGGCCAGCAGCAAATTCACCGAAGCAGGATTGGAGGTGAAGAAGAGGCCGGAGACCAAGCCTCAGGTCGTGGTGTATGACGTGGACACGTCCATAACACCGGAAGAGTTCATGGAGGAGCTCTTCACAAAGAACCTGGAGGAGACCATGACAGCCGCGGAGTTCAAAAAGTCGGTTCACCTGGGCAGTAAACCCTGGTCGGTCACCGATGGCGCCACGATCAACGTGACGCTAGAGGTCGACGCAAAGGCACAGGAGGCGTTGCGCGAATGCGTATACATTAAGTGGTTTAGATGCCGCTGCCGCTCCTTGGTCAGAACATACGCCTGCCACAGATGTGCAGGCTTCGACCACAAGGTGTCGCAATGTCGCCTAAAGGAGAACGTGTGCCACCGGTGTGGACAGAACGGCCACAACGTTGCACGGTGTCCCAACCCCGTGGACTGCCGCAACTGCCGCTTCAAGGGGTACCCTGCAGCACATTCCATGCTGTCAGCGGCGTGCCCGATCTACGGAGCGGTACTGGCGAGGGTGCAAGCTAGACATTAATGTTTAGCTTCATCCAAGCTAATTGTGGCCGTGGCCGAGCGGCTGTGATGGAACTCGGAGCCATCATGCGCAGCTCTGGCCGTCAGTTCGCACTGGTCCAGGAGCCGTACGTCGATGGAGCAGGGCGGATTACCGGCCTTCCTTCTGGAATGCGAGTTTTCCAGGACCGCCGAGGAAAAGCTGCTATCATCGTCGACGAACCGGACGCCATCTGCATGCCAATGGAGACCCTTACCACGGATTTTGGAGTATGCGTCAGAGTTACGGGAAGATTCGGCTCAATCTTCCTATGCTCCGTGTACTGCCAATTCGACACCGACTTGGCGCCGTACCTCAGGTACTTAGATGCGGTGCTGCTGCTGGGCAGCCGCACTCCTGTCATCTTTGGGCTCGACGCGAACGCAGTATCCCCAGCGTGGTTTAGCAAGCTCTCCGGACACAATCGGGGGCAAGCTAACTATGCACGGGGTGAGCTGCTGTCTGAGTGGATAACCGAGATGAGAGCCGGCGTGCTCAATGAAGCCAGTCGGGTGTTTACATTCGATAACCGTAGAGGCCAAAGCGATATCGATGTGACAATCGTCAACCAAGCTGCGACTATGTGGGCCACATACGATTGGGAAGTGAAGGAATGGGACACCAGCGATCACAACATGATCCATGTTGTGGTGACGACTGACCCGAACGACACAGTTGAGCCCATTGCTCCTGTGCCGTCATGGAAGCTTTCCAATGCGCGCTGGCGATTGTTCGAGGAGGAAGTGGTAAGGGAGATTGCCGAATTACCGGAAGACATCGCCGAATCGCCGTTGGACAACCAAGTGTCTGCACTGCGCTCTGTAGTGCACAGTGTGTGCGACAGAGTGCTGCGACGCAGCACACCGAGAGCCGCGAGAAAAGTAGTTTGGTGGACTGCCGAACTACACTCCAAACGCCGAGAGGTCAGGAGACTGAGGCGAAGGCTCCAGGACGCTCGTCGGCATGAGACCGACGCAGCAGAGGAACTTGTGCTCGCGTTGAGGATCTCCTCAGCGCAGTACAAGAAGCTCATCCTGAGATCGAAGGAAGACAACTGGCGACGCTTCGTGGGAGAGAACAGAGATGATCCATGGGGGCACGTCTACAGGATTTGCCGAGGCCGCAAAAAGAGCACGGAGATTGGATGCCTTCGAACGGATGGTAGGCTGGTCGCAACATGGCGCGACTGTGCGGGTGTGCTCCTTCGCAACTTCTTTCCTGTTGCGGAGACGAATGCACACATTGCCATCCCGATCGAGGCTCCACCGGCCCTCGAAGCTTTCGAGGTTGATGCATGCGTCGCCAGGTTGAAGAGCAGACGCTCTCCTGGCATGGACGGCATCACAGGTGCCATTTGCAAGGCATTGTGGCGTGCCATCCCTCAGCACATGACAGCGATGTATTCCCGCTGCCTGGAGACAGGGTATTTCCCAACGGAATGGAAGCATCCCAGGGTGGTTCCACTCCTGAAGGGACCCGATAAGGACCGGACCGATCCTACCTCATATCGGGGTATCTGTCTGTTGCCAGTGCTGGGCAAAGTGCTTGAGGGCATCATGGTGAATCGTCTGAAGGACACCATTCCGGATGGCTGCAGATGGCAATTTGGCTTTCGCCAAGGACGTTGTGTGGAGGATGCTTGGAAACACGTCGTGAGTACTGTTTCGGCCAGCCGGTCGAAATACGTGCTCGGAGTCTTCGTGGATTTCAAGGGAGCCTTCGACAACGTTGAGTGGAATGCTGCACTACGCCGCCTCCTTGAGCTGGGATGCCGAGAAGCAAGCTTGTGGCGAAGTTTCTTCTCCGGCCGGAGTGCGAGCATCGTCAGTAGGCATGGAGTAGCCACTGTTCCGGTGACAAGAGGTTGCCCGCAGGGGTCCATAAGTGGTCCGTTTATATGGAACATCTTAATGGACGTGTTGCTCCAGCGCTTAGAGCCCCTTGGTGCGCTCAGCGCGTATGCTGACGACTTGCTCCTCCTCATCGAAGGGAATGCCCGATCAGAGCTCGAACAAAAAGGAGGTGAGTTAATGTCCATCGTAGGCGCTTGGGGAGTTGAAGTCGGCGTTGCCGTTTCAACTAGCAAGACGGCGATCATGCTGCTCAAAGGCATACTTAGACGGCCGCCAGTGGTACGGTTTGCTGGAGCAAGCCTGCCATATAAGCGCAAGTATCGGTACCTAGGCATCACGGTCGGCGAGCGGTTGAGTTTTCTCCCGCACATCACGGGCTTGCGTGATAAGCTGACCGGAGTCGTAGGGGCATTGTCGCGCGTACTGCGGGTCGACTGGGGACTCAGTCCCCGCGCAAAGCGGACAATATATGCCGGACTCATGGTGCCCTGTGCACTATTTGGTGCCTCGGTTTGGTCTGTCGTGACGACGACGCAAGTGGTTGCCAGGAGGCATCTGCTTGCGTGCCAAAGGATCGTCCTGATTGGATGCCTACCGGTATGCCGAACAGTGTCCACCATGGCACTGCAAGTACTAGCTGGAGCCCCCCCGTTTGATCTGGCTGCCAGACGCCTGGCAATCAGCTTCAAGCTAAAGCGTGACTACCCGCTGGAGGAGAGCGATTGGCTGTACGGCGAAGATTTGGCAAATCTTAGCTGGAAGCAGAAGATGGCGCGACTAGACGAAGACCTGTTGTGCGAGTGGCAACGCAGATGGGATGATGGTGACTCCCCAGGACGGGTGACGCACCGCTTCATCCCGAACGCAGGCTTCGTCTACAGCGAACGAAGGTTTGGCTTCACGCTGCGCGCTGGGTTCCTGCTGACAGGCCACGGATCGCTCAATGCATTTCTGCATGGAAGAAGCCTTAGCGACACGCCAGCATGTCTATGCGGCGCAGAACGCGAGGATTGGCAGCACTTCCTATGTGCTTGTCCCCTCTATACAGACTTGCGAGACCTCGATGGACTTGGAGTGCAGTACACGGATGGCGACTGGACCTTCTCCGATGTGACGGCTTCTCAGGAGAGAATGCGGACTCTCGACAGGTTCGCCGGACTGGCGTTCTCCAGGCGACAGCAGCTGCTGAATGCGCAAGCGGCGCACGGGCTGGGTGGATTCCCTATCCAGGCCGGTCGGGGCTAAAAGGGAGGATCGAGCTGAGTCCTTAAGATCGGTACCACGGGTTGTGCAGTTCCAAGGCTGCACATTGAGGTCGGCCCCCTAGTGGGAGTATCGTGGTGGCTGTGGTTGATACCCAAACGTTACGCGGGGAGAGCCGCTAGGCTCCTCGTGGAGTTGCGCTCTCAACCGGGTGCCGAGACCCATAGATCGGAAGACGTGTTAGATACACCTCGCCCCTCACCAAGGGGGATTGTATGCCCGACCAGGATACTTTCAATTGGTACCAGAAGAGTCGCTATGTACATAGCTATAGCTTCTTTTTAGGGGCGCTAACTGGCGCATTGTACCAGGTTCCTGCGTATGTAGCGGTGGTGCGTGATGGCGTGATATATGTAAATATATCGCACTAATCGAGGCTAAGCTGCAGATAAACATTAGACGCCGTGGTTGAAATCCCTCCCTGAGGAACCGCCACGTAAAATAAAGCTGAGAGATCAGATTCATTCTGTCCCTATCTACTATCTAGCGAAACCACAGCCAAGGGAACGGGCTTGGAATAATTAGCGGGGAAAGAAGACCCTTTTGAGCTTGACTCTAATCTGGCAGTGTAAGGAGACATAAGAGGTGTAGCATAAGTGGGAGATATTAGATTTCGGTTTGGTATCGACAATGAAATACCACTACTCTTATTGTTTCCTTACTTACTTGATTAAATGGAACGTGTATCATTTCCTAGCCATTATACGGATATATTTATTATATCTTATGGTATTGGGTTTTGATGCAAGCTTCTTGATCAAAGTATCACGAGTTTGTTATATAATCGCAAACAAATTCTTTAATGAGAAAATGCATTTATGTATTTTCAATTTGAAAATTTGGTATAACTCCAATTACTCAGGTATGATCCAATTCAAGGACATTGCCAGGTAGGGAGTTTGACTGGGGCGGTACATCTCTCAAATAATAACGGAGGTGTCCCAAGGCCAGCTCAGTGCGGACAGAAACCACACATAGAGCAAAAGGGCAAATGCTGACTTGATCTCGGTGTTCAGTACACACAGGGACAGCAAAAGCTCGGCCTATCGATCCTTTTGGTTTAAAGAGTTTTTAACAAGAGGTGTCAGAAAAGTTACCATAGGGATAACTGGCTTGTGGCGGCCAAGCGTTCATAGCGACGTCGCTTTTTGATCCTTCGATGTCGGCTCTTCCTATCATTGTGAAGCAAAATTCACCAAGCGTTGGATTGTTCACCCATGCAAGGGAACGTGAGCTGGGTTTAGACCGTCGTGAGACAGGTTAGTTTTACCCTACTAATGACAAAACGTTGTTGCGACAGCATTCCTGCGTAGTACGAGAGGAACCGCAGGTACGGACCAATGGCACAATACTTGTTCGAGCGAACAGTGGTATGACGCTACGTCCGTTGGATTATGCCTGAACGCCTCTAAGGTCGTATCCGTGCTGGACTGCAATGATAAATAAGGGGCAATTTGCATTGTATGGCTTCTAAACCATTAAAAGTTTATAATTTATTTTATAAACGACAATGGATGTGATGCCAATGTAATTTGTAACATAGTAAATTGGGAGGATCATCGATCACCTGATGCCGCGCTAGTTGCATATAAAAACATTATTTAATACAATGACAAAGCCTAGAATCAATTGTAAACGACTTTTGTAACAGGCAAGGTGTTGTAAGTGGTTGAGCAGCTGCCATACTGCGATCCACTGAAGCTTATCCTTTGCTTGATGATTCGATATATATAAATTTATTCTTTATATATGAAAATTATTTTTATATATTTATATGAATATATACCTATAAATGGTAATATATATTTATATATAGATATATATTAAAAAGAATATATTTTATATAAATATGGATAAATTATTTATCCTATATAAATTACGTTGGCTTGAATATGAATATAATGTTATATTATAAGTTTGTTATACTTAATTACATATGAAATGATACTTATAAAAATTTTATTATGTGAACACACGAAACATAGTGTATATGCATATGTGCAAATGTGAATGTATATATGAAATAATATGAATGCAAAAAGCATGGAGTGATCGTATATGGAACTTGGAAGTATTTCTAATATTGGAATTTAATGATATGTGATATGAATGCAAGAATTAAATAGTTTGGTATATAAAATGTGATAATATTATTGGGTATGTGAAATGTTTCCCATATCCTAAAAATTATAACATGAGCATGATTTGATTATGAATACAGAAAATATAAAGATATATTTTATATACATATGTACAAATATATGTATATTTGGAGTGGTCGTTTGTGGAACTTGGAAGTATTTCTAATATTGGAATTTAATGATATGTGATATGAATGCAAGAATTAAATAGTTTGGTATATAAAATGTGATAATATTATTGGGTATGTGAAATGTTTCCCATATCCTAAAAATTATAACATGAGCATGATTTGATTATGAATACAGAAAATATAAAGATATATTTTATATACATATGTACAAATATATGTATATTTGGAGTGGTCGTTTGTGGAACTTGGCAGTATTTCTAATATTGGAATTCAATGATATGTGATATAAATGCAAGAATTAAATAGTTTTGTATATAAAATGACAATATTATGGATATGGGGAAACATTCACCATATCCTTAAAATTATAACATGAGCATGATTTGATTTTGAATAGAGAAAATATAATGATATATTTTATATACATATTTACAAAAATATATGTATATTTTTGACATTGTGTTATAATGAATAAAAATAACAAATAACGCCGAGGTGTGCTATAAAATATCAATATTAGGTTTTATATGGATATGGATATGGATATGGATATGGATATGGGAATGTTTCTCATATATAATATAACATTATAACATAATCATAATGCGATTATAAATATAGAAAATATAAAAATGTATTTAATATAAATAGATATATTACGTGTATATGTGAAATTAAAGCAAAGATACCAGCTGATATGATATTTTTCATGTAAATGAATGATGAATGTAATAAAAATAATTAATTTAATTTCATATGATATGGGGAACATACTAAGTCGGCAATGTCTGTTTATTTTATATGCGTATATATATTTTTCTTAATATATATGAATAATTTTGAAGTGATAGTATAGTATTTTGTATTAAAATACGAAAAGAAACTATTTTTAAAAGGTACTCTCAAGTAAAAATACCCGATTTGCGGAAAGCGTGGCAGAAAACCTATATAGGGAGTGGTAGTCTCGTGCATGGTATATTTCATATGAAAATTTTATAATGAAAAATTATTAATTTATTTCATATGATATGGGGAATATACTTAGCCGGCAATGTCTGTGTATTTTATATGAATATATATATATTTCTTAATATATATGAATAATTTTGAAGTGATAGTATTGTATTTTTTATTAAAATACGAAAAGAAACTATTGTTAAGAGGCACTCTCAAGTAAAAATACCCGATTTGCGGAAAGCGTGGCAGAAAACCTATATAGGGAGTGGTAGTCTCGTGCATGGTATATTTCATATGAAAATTTTATAATGAAAAATTATTAATTTATTTCATATGATATGGGGAATATACTTAGCCGGCAATGTCTGTGTATTTTATATGAATATATATATATTTCTTAATATATATGAATAATTTTGAAGTGATAGTATTGTATTTTTTATTAAAATACGAAAAGAAACTATTGTTAAGAGGCACTCTCAAGTAAAAATACCCGATTTGCGGAAAGCGTGGCAGAAAACCTATATAGGGAGTGGTAGTCTCGTGCATGGTATATTTCATATGAAAATTTTATAATGAAAAATTATTAATTTATTTCATATGATATGGGGAATATACTTAGCCGACAATGTCTGTGTATTTTATATGAATATATATATATTTCTTAATATATATGAATAATTTTGAAGTGATAGTATTGTATTTTTTATTAAAATACGAAAAGAAACTATTGTTAAGAGGCACTCTAAAGCAAAAATACCCGATTTGCGGAAAGCGTGGCAGAAAACCTATACATGATGGACAGTTGATGTCCATCGGTATTGTATACAATATTTGGTACAGTATTGTATATAATATTATTATATGTTGTCATTATACTCAAAGTAGTGTTTAATAGGAGATATTTGTTTTCAAATTGATCTTAATAAAGATAATATAGTGAAACTAACCAAGATATATACTATTTAGTATATATCATTTCTGTTTCGAATTATTATCGTGAATTTTTGGAAATGGTCTTATATGATTAAATATTGTATGAGTGCCATTTCAACAATGTACCAGCATATAATCAAAGCGATTTATATGCAAATTCAAATATTGCCAAAATATATAAATTCCATTCCACATGAACTCATGTGTTTGGTTTTATTTAATGTATATCACAAAAAACGCATACGAAATTGGATAAATTTTAAATTTGTTGTCAAAATACATAGTTTAAACACAATTAATATTGGTTTAAGCCTATATACGTGTGATAATATATTAAGTGCAAATAAAAAGATATTTTTGAACGAAAAAAAAATGTATATAATAAAATATATATATTTATATAGAGAAAAATGGCGAATGTGAATGCTATATAAAAATGGCCACAATCGTTTAACAAATTCTCATAAACTGTTGATAAAAAATATTTATTTATTTTTTTTTTTATTCAAAAGTATTATTGAGTTGTCAAATATTTACATATGTGAGCGTATGCGCACGAAACGAAAACATTATTCTGGTTGATCCTGCCAGTAGTTATATGCTTGTCTCAAAGATTAAGCCATGCATGTCTAAGTACACACGAATTAAAAGTGAAACCGCAAAAGGCTCATTATATCAGTTATGGTTCCTTAGATCGTTAACAGTTACTTGGATAACTGTGGTAATTCTAGAGCTAATACATGCAATTAAAACACGGACCTTATGGGACGTGTGCTTTTATTAGGCTAAAACCAAGCGATCGCAAGATCGTTACATTGGTTGAACTCTAGATAACATGCAGATCGTATGGTCTTGTACCGACGACAGATCTTTCAAATGTCTGCCCTATCAACTTTTGATGGTAGTATCTAGGACTACCATGGTTGCAACGGGTAACGGGGAATCAGGGTTCGATTCCGGAGAGGGAGCCTGAGAAACGGCTACCACATCTAAGGAAGGCAGCAGGCGCGTAAATTACCCACTCCCAGCTCGGGGAGGTAGTGACGAAAAATAACAATACAGGACTCATATCCGAGGCCCTGTAATTGGAATGAGTACACTTTAAATCCTTTAACAAGGACCAATTGGAGGGCAAGTCTGGTGCCAGCAGCCGCGGTAATTCCAGCTCCAATAGCGTATATTAAAGTTGTTGCGGTTAAAACGTTCGTAGTTGAACTTGTGCTTCATACGGGTAGTACAACTTACAATTGTGGTTAGTACTATACCTTTATGTATGTAAGCGTATTACCGGTGGAGTTCTTATATATAATTAAGTACTTGTATTTTTTTATATATTCCTCCTATTTAAAAACCTGCATTAGTGCTCTTCATCGAGTGTTATTGTGGGCCGGTACAATTACTTTGAACAAATTAGAGTGCTTAAAGCAGGCTTCAAATGCCTGAATATTCTGTGCATGGGATAATGAAATAAGACCTCTGTTCTGCTTTCATTGGTTTTCAGATCAAGAGGTAATGATTAATAGAAGCAGTTTGGGGGCATTAGTATTACGACGCGAGAGGTGAAATTCTTGGACCGTCGTAAGACTAACTTAAGCGAAAGCATTTGCCAAAGATGTTTTCATTAATCAAGAACGAAAGTTAGAGGTTCGAAGGCGATCAGATACCGCCCTAGTTCTAACCATAAACGATGCCAGCTAGCAATTGGGTGTAGCTACTTTTATGGCTCTCTCAGTCGCTTCCCGGGAAACCAAAGCTTTTGGGCTCCGGGGGAAGTATGGTTGCAAAGCTGAAACTTAAAGGAATTGACGGAAGGGCACCACCAGGAGTGGAGCCTGCGGCTTAATTTGACTCAACACGGGAAAACTTACCAGGTCCGAACATAAGTGTGTAAGACAGATTGATAGCTCTTTCTCGAATCTATGGGTGGTGGTGCATGGCCGTTCTTAGTTCGTGGAGTGATTTGTCTGGTTAATTCCGATAACGAACGAGACTCAAATATATTAAATAGATATCTTCAGGATTATGGTGTTGAAGCTTATATAGCCTTCATTCATGGTGGCAGTAAAATGTTTATTGTGTTTGAATGTGTTTATATAAGTGGAGCCGTACCTGTTGGTTTGTCCCATTATAAGGACACTAGCTTCTTAAATGGACAAATTGCGTCTAGCAATAATGAGATTGAGCAATAACAGGTCTGTGATGCCCTTAGATGTCCTGGGCTGCACGCGCGCTACAATGAAAGTATCAACGTGTATTTCCTAGACCGAGAGGTCCGGGTAAACCGCTGAACCACTTTCATGCTTGGGATTGTGAACTGAAACTGTTCACATGAACTTGGAATTCCCAGTAAGTGTGAGTCATTAACTCGCATTGATTACGTCCCTGCCCTTTGTACACACCGCCCGTCGCTACTACCGATTGAATTATTTAGTGAGGTCTCCGGACGTGATCACTGTGACGCCTTGCGTGTTACGGTTGTTTCGCAAAAGTTGACCGAACTTGATTATTTAGAGGAAGTAAAAGTCGTAACAAGGTTTCCGTAGGTGAACCTGCGGAAGGATCATTATTGTATGTTTCTACCGTTAACAAAAATATATATATATTGCCAATTTACCAAACAAAATATGTTTTTATAAAATCATAATTGTAAAAAAAATATATTCAGTTGTATATATTATATGTTTATATTAATTAATTATATTGCCAATATACTCATTTAGTAGTAGCTATACATATAACATTGTGTTCTATGTGTGTAGCAATTAATATATAAATACATATTGATGATATTATTACAATAATATTGATTTATAAAATCTGTGTGCATATGTACCATAGTATGCACGCGTTGCGAATATGTATTGTCCATCATAGCTATGGGCATACATTGGTTAATGCAACAGCCTAAAAAGTACAATGTTGTACCTGATTTCAGGTTAATACTTTTATATAAATTGATAATTATCAAACAAGCCAAAATACATATTATATTATTTAACAATATGGTAATATATCGTTTATATAAAACTAAGACATTTCGCAACATTCTTTTAGGATAAAATTAAAATTTATTGAAGGAATTGATATATGCCAGTAAAATGGTGTATTTTTAATTTCTTTCAATAAAGACATATCTGACAAATAAATGAATAAACAAATTTTAATCACTCTAAGCGGTGGATCACTCGGCTCATGGGTCGATGAAGAACGCAGCAAACTGTGCGTCATCGTGTGAACTGCAGGACACATGAACATCGACATTTTGAACGCATATCGCAGTCCATGCTGTTTGGTACTTTAATTAATTTTATAGTGCTGCTTGGACTACATATGGTTGAGGGTTGTAAGACTATGCTAAATAAGTTGTTTAAAAATTTTACGAAATTTTTAAGCATATTGTATATTATTGGATATGTATATATATATATATTCATAATATTGATATTAAATGGAAACGCATTATCTCTCATTGTTGTATATATTTGTGTGAGAAGAACGAAGAAAAATATATATTTTTTTGTCCTTTTTGAATCAAATAATACTGAGGAATGTCTAGCATAAAAAAATAATTAAAGTTTTTTCATCTAGAATTGCCTCTTATTAATGTTTCGAAAGGAAATTTTGTTGTAAATATAAATATTTAATATTCTTCGTGATATTCGTTATAAAATACGAATATTATAATGATTTCATTATGAGAACGCTCTATATATAATAATATAGTGTAATTATCATTATAAATTTTAATATACGTATATACAACCTCAACTCATATGGGACTACCCCCTGAATTTAAGCATATTAATTAGGGGAGGAAAAGAAACTAACCAGGATTTTCTTAGTAGCGGCGAGCGAAAAGAAATCAGTTCAGCACTAAGTCACTTTGTCTATATGGCAAACGTGAGATGCAGTGTATGGAGCGTCAATATTCTAGTATGAGAAATTAACGATTTAAGTCCTTCTTAAATGAGGCCATTTACCCATAGAGGGTGCCAGGCCCGTATAACGTTAATGATTACTAGATGATGTTTCCAAAGAGTCGTGTTGCTTGATAGTGCAGCACTAAGTGGGTGGTAAACTCCATCTAAAACTAAATATAACCATGAGACCGATAGTAAACAAGTACCGTGAGGGAAAGTTGAAAAGAACTCTGAATAGAGAGTTAAACAGTACGTGAAACTGCTTAGAGGTTAAGCCCGATGAACCTGAATATCCGTTATGGAAAATTCATCATTAAAGTTGTAATATTTTAACAATATTATAATAATAGTGTGCATTTTTTCCATATAAGGACATTGTAATCTATTAGCATATAACAAATTTATCATAAAATATGACTTATAGTTTATTCAAATTATTATGCTTGCATTTTAACATAGAATAAATGTCATTAATTTGATAAAGTGTTGATAAATTAAAATTAATACAGTGCGTTAATTTTTCGAAATTATATAATGGCATAATTATCATTGATTTTTGTGTTTATTATATGCATTTGTATGATTAACAATGCGAAAGATTCAGGATACCTTCGGGACCCGTCTTGAAACACGGACCAAGGAGTCTAACATATGTGCAAGTTATTGGGAGATAAACCTAATAGCGTAATTAACTTGACTAATAATGGGATTAGTTTTTTAACTATTTATAGATAATTAACACAATCCCGGGGCGTTCTATATAGTTATGTATGATAATATTTATATTATTTATGCCTCTAACTGGAACGTACCTTGAGCATATATGCTGTGACCCGAAAGATGGTGAACTATACTTGATCAGGTTGAAGTCAGGGGAAACCCTGATGGAAGACCGAAACAGTTCTGACGTGCAAATCGATTGTCAGAATTGAGTATAGGGGCGAAAGACCAATCGAACCATCTAGTAGCTGGTTCCTTCCGAAGTTTCCCTCAGGATAGCTGGTGCATTTTAATGTTATATAAAATAATCTTATCTGGTAAAGCGAATGATTAGAGGCCTTAGGGTCGAAACGATCTTAACCTATTCTCAAACTTTAAATGGGTAAGAACCTTAACTTTCTTGATATGAAGTTTAAGGTTATGATATAATGTGCCCAGTGGGCCACTTTTGGTAAGCAGAACTGGCGCTGTGGGATGAACCAAACGTAATGTTACGGTGCCCAAATTAACAACTCATGCAGAAACCATGAAAGGCGTTGGTTGCTTAAAACAGCAGGACGGTGATCATGGAAGTCGAAATCCGCTAAGGAGTGTGTAACAACTCACCTGCCGAAGCAACTAGCCCTTAAAATGGATGGCGCTTAAGTTGTATACCTATACATTACCGCTAAAGTAGATGATTTATATTACTTGTGATATAAATTTTGAAACTTTAGTGAGTAGGAAGGTACAATGGTATGCGTAGAAGTGTTTGGCGTAAGCCTTCATGGAGCTGCCATTGGCACAGATCTTGGTGGTAGTAGCAAATAATCGAATGAGACCTTGGAGGACTGAAGTGGAGAAGGGTTTCGTGTGAACAGTGGTTGATCACGAGTTAGTCGGTCCTAAGTTCAAGGCGAAAGCCGAAAATTTTCAAGTAAAAAATCAGTGAGTAATATTGTCAAATCTTTTATGATTTTTAAATACTTGAATAATTTTGAACGAAAGGGAATACGGTTCCAATTCCGTAACCTGTTGAGTATCCGTTTGTTATTAAATATGGGCCTCGTGCTCATCCTGGCAACAGGAACGACCATAAAGAAGCCGTCGAGAGATATCGGAAGAGTTTTCTTTTCTGTTTTATAGCCGTACTACCATGGAAGTCTTTCGCAGAGAGATATGGTAGATGGGCTAGAAGAGCATGACATATACTGTTGTGTCGATATTTTCTCCTCGGACCTTGAAAATTTATGGTGGGGACACGCAAACTTCTCAACAGGCCGTACCAATATCCGCAGCTGGTCTCCAAGGTGAAGAGTCTCTAGTCGATAGAATAATGTAGGTAAGGGAAGTCGGCAAATTAGATCCGTAACTTCGGGATAAGGATTGGCTCTGAAGATTGAGATAGTCGGGCTTGATTGGGAAACAATAACATGGTTTATGTGCTCGTTCTGGGTAAATAGAGTTTCTATCATTTATGGTAGTTACTTGTTCCCCGGATAGTTTAGTTACGTAGCCAATTGTGGAACTTTCTTGCTAAAATTTTTAAGAATACTAATTGGGTTAAACCAGTTAGTTCTTATTAATTATAACGATTATCAATTAACAATCAATTCAGAACTGGCACGGACTTGGGGAATCCGACTGTCTAATTAAAACAAAGCATTGTGATGGCCCTAGCGGGTGTTGACACAATGTGATTTCTGCCCAGTGCTCTGAATGTCAAAGTGAAGAAATTCAAGTAAGCGCGGGTCAACGGCGGGAGTAACTATGACTCTCTTAAGGTAGCCAAATGCCTCGTCATCTAATTAGTGACGCGCATGAATGGATTAACGAGATTCCTACTGTCCCTATCTACTATCTAGCGAAACCACAGCCAAGGGAACGGGCTTGGAATAATTAGCGGGGAAAGAAGACCCTTTTGAGCTTGACTCTAATCTGGCAGTGTAAGGAGACATAAGAGGTGTAGCATAAGTGGGAGATATTAGATTTCGGTTTGGTATCGACAATGAAATACCACTACTCTTATTGTTTCCTTACTTACTTGATTAAATGGAACGTGTATCATTTCCTAGCCATTATACGGATATATTTATTATATCTTATGGTATTGGGTTTTGATGCAAGCTTCTTGATCAAAGTATCACGAGTTTGTTATATAATCGCAAACAAATTCTTTAATGAGAAAATGCATTTATGTATTTTCAATTTGAAAATTTGGTATAACTCCAATTACTCAGGTATGATCCAATTCAAGGACATTGCCAGGTAGGGAGTTTGACTGGGGCGGTACATCTCTCAAATAATAACGGAGGTGTCCCAAGGCCAGCTCAGTGCGGACAGAAACCACACATAGAGCAAAAGGGCAAATGCTGACTTGATCTCGGTGTTCAGTACACACAGGGACAGCAAAAGCTCGGCCTATCGATCCTTTTGGTTTAAAGAGTTTTTAACAAGAGGTGTCAGAAAAGTTACCATAGGGATAACTGGCTTGTGGCGGCCAAGCGTTCATAGCGACGTCGCTTTTTGATCCTTCGATGTCGGCTCTTCCTATCATTGTGAAGCAAAATTCACCAAGCGTTGGATTGTTCACCCATGCAAGGGAACGTGAGCTGGGTTTAGACCGTCGTGAGACAGGTTAGTTTTACCCTACTAATGACAAAACGTTGTTGCGACAGCATTCCTGCGTAGTACGAGAGGAACCGCAGGTACGGACCAATGGCACAATACTTGTTCGAGCGAACAGTGGTATGACGCTACGTCCGTTGGATTATGCCTGAACGCCTCTAAGGTCGTATCCGTGCTGGACTGCAATGATAAATAAGGGGCAATTTGCATTGTATGGCTTCTAAACCATTAAAAGTTTATAATTTATTTTATAAACGACAATGGATGTGATGCCAATGTAATTTGTAACATAGTAAATTGGGAGGATCATCGATCACCTGATGCCGCGCTAGTTGCATATAAAAACATTATTTAATACAATGACAAAGCCTAGAATCAATTGTAAACGACTTTTGTAACAGGCAAGGTGTTGTAAGTGGTTGAGCAGCTGCCATACTGCGATCCACTGAAGCTTATCCTTTGCTTGATGATTCGATATATATAAATTTATTCTTTATATATGAAAATTATTTTTATATATTTATATGAATATATACCTATAAATGGTAATATATATTTATATATAGATATATATTAAAAAGAATATATTTTATATAAATATGGATAAATTATTTATCCTATATAAATTACGTTGGCTTGAATATGAATATAATGTTATATTATAAGTTTGTTATACTTAATTACATATGAAATGATACTTATAAAAATTTTATTATGTGAACACACGAAACATAGTGTATATGCATATGTGCAAATGTGAATGTATATATGAAATAATATGAATGCAAAAAGCATGGAGTGATCGTATATGGAACTTGGAAGTATTTCTAATATTGGAATTTAATGATATGTGATATGAATGCAAGAATTAAATAGTTTGGTATATAAAATGTGATAATATTATTGGGTATGTGAAATGTTTCCCATATCCTAAAAATTATAACATGAGCATGATTTGATTATGAATACAGAAAATATAAAGATATATTTTATATACATATGTACAAATATATGTATATTTGGAGTGGTCGTTTGTGGAACTTGGAAGTATTTCTAATATTGGAATTTAATGATATGTGATATGAATGCAAGAATTAAATAGTTTGGTATATAAAATGTGATAATATTATTGGGTATGTGAAATGTTTCCCATATCCTAAAAATTATAACATGAGCATGATTTGATTATGAATACAGAAAATATAAAGATATATTTTATATACATATGTACAAATATATGTATATTTGGAGTGGTCGTTTGTGGAACTTGGCAGTATTTCTAATATTGGAATTCAATGATATGTGATATAAATGCAAGAATTAAATAGTTTTGTATATAAAATGACAATATTATGGATATGGGGAAACATTCACCATATCCTTAAAATTATAACATGAGCATGATTTGATTTTGAATAGAGAAAATATAATGATATATTTTATATACATATTTACAAAAATATATGTATATTTTTGACATTGTGTTATAATGAATAAAAATAACAAATAACGCCGAGGTGTGCTATAAAATATCAATATTAGGTTTTATATGGATATGGATATGGATATGGATATGGATATGGGAATGTTTCTCATATATAATATAACATTATAACATAATCATAATGCGATTATAAATATAGAAAATATAAAAATGTATTTAATATAAATAGATATATTACGTGTATATGTGAAATTAAAGCAAAGATACCAGCTGATATGATATTTTTCATGTAAATGAATGATGAATGTAATAAAAATAATTAATTTAATTTCATATGATATGGGGAACATACTAAGTCGGCAATGTCTGTTTATTTTATATGCGTATATATATTTTTCTTAATATATATGAATAATTTTGAAGTGATAGTATAGTATTTTGTATTAAAATACGAAAAGAAACTATTTTTAAAAGGTACTCTCAAGTAAAAATACCCGATTTGCGGAAAGCGTGGCAGAAAACCTATATAGGGAGTGGTAGTCTCGTGCATGGTATATTTCATATGAAAATTTTATAATGAAAAATTATTAATTTATTTCATATGATATGGGGAATATACTTAGCCGGCAATGTCTGTGTATTTTATATGAATATATATATATTTCTTAATATATATGAATAATTTTGAAGTGATAGTATTGTATTTTTTATTAAAATACGAAAAGAAACTATTGTTAAGAGGCACTCTCAAGTAAAAATACCCGATTTGCGGAAAGCGTGGCAGAAAACCTATATAGGGAGTGGTAGTCTCGTGCATGGTATATTTCATATGAAAATTTTATAATGAAAAATTATTAATTTATTTCATATGATATGGGGAATATACTTAGCCGACAATGTCTGTGTATTTTATATGAATATATATATATTTCTTAATATATATGAATAATTTTGAAGTGATAGTATTGTATTTTTTATTAAAATACGAAAAGAAACTATTGTTAAGAGGCACTCTAAAGCAAAAATACCCGATTTGCGGAAAGCGTGGCAGAAAACCTATACATGATGGACAGTTGATGTCCATCGGTATTGTATACAATATTTGGTACAGTATTGTATATAATATTATTATATGTTGTCATTATACTCAAAGTAGTGTTTAATAGGAGATATTTGTTTTCAAATTGATCTTAATAAAGATAATATAGTGAAACTAACCAAGATATATACTATTTAGTATATATCATTTCTGTTTCGAATTATTATCGTGAATTTTTGGAAATGGTCTTATATGATTAAATATTGTATGAGTGCCATTTCAACAATGTACCAGCATATAATCAAAGCGATTTATATGCAAATTCAAATATTGCCAAAATATATAAATTCCATTCCACATGAACTCATGTGTTTGGTTTTATTTAATGTATATCACAAAAAACGCATACGAAATTGGATAAATTTTAAATTTGTTGTCAAAATACATAGTTTAAACACAATTAATATTGGTTTAAGCCTATATACGTGTGATAATATATTAAGTGCAAATAAAAAGATATTTTTGAACGAAAAAAAAATGTATATAATAAAATATATATATTTATATAGAGAAAAATGGCGAATGTGAATGCTATATAAAAATGGCCACAATCGTTTAACAAATTCTCATAAACTGTTGATAAAAAATATTTATTTATTTTTTTTTTTTATTCAAAAGTATTATTGAGTTGTCAAATATTTACATATGTGAGCGTATGCGCACGAAACGAAAACATTATTCTGGTTGATCCTGCCAGTAGTTATATGCTTGTCTCAAAGATTAAGCCATGCATGTCTAAGTACACACGAATTAAAAGTGAAACCGCAAAAGGCTCATTATATCAGTTATGGTTCCTTAGATCGTTAACAGTTACTTGGATAACTGTGGTAATTCTAGAGCTAATACATGCAATTAAAACACGGACCTTATGGGACGTGTGCTTTTATTAGGCTAAAACCAAGCGATCGCAAGATCGTTACATTGGTTGAACTCTAGATAACATGCAGATCGTATGGTCTTGTACCGACGACAGATCTTTCAAATGTCTGCCCTATCAACTTTTGATGGTAGTATCTAGGACTACCATGGTTGCAACGGGTAACGGGGAATCAGGGTTCGATTCCGGAGAGGGAGCCTGAGAAACGGCTACCACATCTAAGGAAGGCAGCAGGCGCGTAAATTACCCACTCCCAGCTCGGGGAGGTAGTGACGAAAAATAACAATACAGGACTCATATCCGAGGCCCTGTAATTGGAATGAGTACACTTTAAATCCTTTAACAAGGACCAATTGGAGGGCAAGTCTGGTGCCAGCAGCCGCGGTAATTCCAGCTCCAATAGCGTATATTAAAGTTGTTGCGGTTAAAACGTTCGTAGTTGAACTTGTGCTTCATACGGGTAGTACAACTTACAATTGTGGTTAGTACTATACCTTTATGTATGTAAGCGTATTACCGGTGGAGTTCTTATATATAATTAAGTACTTGTATTTTTTTATATATTCCTCCTATTTAAAAACCTGCATTAGTGCTCTTCATCGAGTGTTATTGTGGGCCGGTACAATTACTTTGAACAAATTAGAGTGCTTAAAGCAGGCTTCAAATGCCTGAATATTCTGTGCATGGGATAATGAAATAAGACCTCTGTTCTGCTTTCATTGGTTTTCAGATCAAGAGGTAATGATTAATAGAAGCAGTTTGGGGGCATTAGTATTACGACGCGAGAGGTGAAATTCTTGGACCGTCGTAAGACTAACTTAAGCGAAAGCATTTGCCAAAGATGTTTTCATTAATCAAGAACGAAAGTTAGAGGTTCGAAGGCGATCAGATACCGCCCTAGTTCTAACCATAAACGATGCCAGCTAGCAATTGGGTGTAGCTACTTTTATGGCTCTCTCAGTCGCTTCCCGGGAAACCAAAGCTTTTGGGCTCCGGGGGAAGTATGGTTGCAAAGCTGAAACTTAAAGGAATTGACGGAAGGGCACCACCAGGAGTGGAGCCTGCGGCTTAATTTGACTCAACACGGGAAAACTTACCAGGTCCGAACATAAGTGTGTAAGACAGATTGATAGCTCTTTCTCGAATCTATGGGTGGTGGTGCATGGCCGTTCTTAGTTCGTGGAGTGATTTGTCTGGTTAATTCCGATAACGAACGAGACTCAAATATATTAAATAGATATCTTCAGGATTATGGTGTTGAAGCTTATATAGCCTTCATTCATGGTGGCAGTAAAATGTTTATTGTGTTTGAATGTGTTTATATAAGTGGAGCCGTACCTGTTGGTTTGTCCCATTATAAGGACACTAGCTTCTTAAATGGACAAATTGCGTCTAGCAATAATGAGATTGAGCAATAACAGGTCTGTGATGCCCTTAGATGTCCTGGGCTGCACGCGCGCTACAATGAAAGTATCAACGTGTATTTCCTAGACCGAGAGGTCCGGGTAAACCGCTGAACCACTTTCATGCTTGGGATTGTGAACTGAAACTGTTCACATGAACTTGGAATTCCCAGTAAGTGTGAGTCATTAACTCGCATTGATTACGTCCCTGCCCTTTGTACACACCGCCCGTCGCTACTACCGATTGAATTATTTAGTGAGGTCTCCGGACGTGATCACTGTGACGCCTTGCGTGTTACGGTTGTTTCGCAAAAGTTGACCGAACTTGATTATTTAGAGGAAGTAAAAGTCGTAACAAGGTTTCCGTAGGTGAACCTGCGGAAGGATCATTATTGTATGTTTCTACCGTTAACAAAAATATATATATATTGCCAATTTACCAAACAAAATATGTTTTTATAAAATCATAATTGTAAAATAAAATATATTCAGTTGTATATATTATATGTTTATATTAATTAATTATATTGCCAATATACTCATTTAGTAGTAGCTATACATATAACATTGTGTTCTATGTGTGTAGCAATTAATATATAAATACATATTGATGATATTATTACAATAATATTGATTTATAAAATCTGTGTGCATATGTACCATAGTATGCACGCGTTGCGAATATGTATTGTCCATCATAGCTATGGGCATACATTGGTTAATGCAACAGCCTAAAAAGTACAATGTTGTACCTGATTTCAGGTTAATACTTTTATATAAATTGATAATTATCAAACAAGCCAAAATACATATTATATTATTTAACAATATGGTAATATATCGTTTATATAAAACTAAGACATTTCGCAACATTCTTTTAGGATAAAATTAAAATTTATTGAAGGAATTGATATATGCCAGTAAAATGGTGTATTTTTAATTTCTTTCAATAAAGACATATCTGACAAATAAATGAATAAACAAATTTTAATCACTCTAAGCGGTGGATCACTCGGCTCATGGGTCGATGAAGAACGCAGCAAACTGTGCGTCATCGTGTGAACTGCAGGACACATGAACATCGACATTTTGAACGCATATCGCAGTCCATGCTGTTTGGTACTTTAATTAATTTTATAGTGCTGCTTGGACTACATATGGTTGAGGGTTGTAAGACTATGCTAAATAAGTTGTTTAAAAATTTTACGAAATTTTTAAGCATATTGTATATTATTGGATATGTATATATATATATTCATAATATTGATATTAAATGGAAACGCATTATCTCTCATTGTTGTATATATTTGTGTGAGAAGAACGAAGAAAAATATATATTTTTTTGTCCTTTTTGAATCAAATAATACTGAGGAATGTCTAGCATAAAAAAATAATTAAAGTTTTTTCATCTAGAATTGCCTCTTATTAATGTTTCGAAAGGAAATTTTGTTGTAAATATAAATATTTAATATTCTTCGTGATATTCGTTATAAAATACGAATATTATAATGATTTCATTATGAGAACGCTCTATATATATAATAATATAGTGTAATTATCATTATAAATTTTAATATACGTATATACAACCTCAACTCATATGGGACTACCCCCTGAATTTAAGCATATTAATTAGGGGAGGAAAAGAAACTAACCAGGATTTTCTTAGTAGCGGCGAGCGAAAAGAAATCAGTTCAGCACTAAGTCACTTTGTCTATATGGCAAACGTGAGATGCAGTGTATGGAGCGTCAATATTCTAGTATGAGAAATTAACGATTTAAGTCCTTCTTAAATGAGGCCATTTACCCATAGAGGGTGCCAGGCCCGTATAACGTTAATGATTACTAGATGATGTTTCCAAAGAGTCGTGTTGCTTGATAGTGCAGCACTAAGTGGGTGGTAAACTCCATCTAAAACTAAATATAACCATGAGACCGATAGTAAACAAGTACCGTGAGGGAAAGTTGAAAAGAACTCTGAATAGAGAGTTAAACAGTACGTGAAACTGCTTAGAGGTTAAGCCCGATGAACCTGAATATCCGTTATGGAAAATTCATCATTAAAGTTGTAATATTTTAACAATATTATAATAATAGTGTGCATTTTTTCCATATAAGGACATTGTAATCTATTAGCATATAACAAATTTATCATAAAATATGACTTATAGTTTATTCAAATTATTATGCTTGCATTTTAACATAGAATAAATGTCATTAATTTGATAAAGTGTTGATAAATTAAAATTAATACAGTGCGTTAATTTTTCGAAATTATATAATGGCATAATTATCATTGATTTTTGTGTTTATTATATGCATTTGTATGATTAACAATGCGAAAGATTCAGGATACCTTCGGGACCCGTCTTGAAACACGGACCAAGGAGTCTAACATATGTGCAAGTTATTGGGAGATAAACCTAATAGCGTAATTAACTTGACTAATAATGGGATTAGTTTTTTAACTATTTATAGATAATTAACACAATCCCGGGGCGTTCTATATAGTTATGTATGATAATATTTATATTATTTATGCCTCTAACTGGAACGTACCTTGAGCATATATGCTGTGACCCGAAAGATGGTGAACTATACTTGATCAGGTTGAAGTCAGGGGAAACCCTGATGGAAGACCGAAACAGTTCTGACGTGCAAATCGATTGTCAGAATTGAGTATAGGGGCGAAAGACCAATCGAACCATCTAGTAGCTGGTTCCTTCCGAAGTTTCCCTCAGGATAGCTGGTGCATTTTAATGTTATATAAAATAATCTTATCTGGTAAAGCGAATGATTAGAGGCCTTAGGGTCGAAACGATCTTAACCTATTCTCAAACTTTAAATGGGTAAGAACCTTAACTTTCTTGATATGAAGTTTAAGGTTATGATATAATGTGCCCAGTGGGCCACTTTTGGTAAGCAGAACTGGCGCTGTGGGATGAACCAAACGTAATGTTACGGTGCCCAAATTAACAACTCATGCAGAAACCATGAAAGGCGTTGGTTGCTTAAAACAGCAGGACGGTGATCATGGAAGTCGAAATCCGCTAAGGAGTGTGTAACAACTCACCTGCCGAAGCAACTAGCCCTTAAAATGGATGGCGCTTAAGTTGTATACCTATACATTACCGCTAAAGTAGATGATTTATATTACTTGTGATATAAATTTTGAAACTTTAGTGAGTAGGAAGGTACAATGGTATGCGTAGAAGTGTTTGGCGTAAGCCTTCATGGAGCTGCCATTGGCACAGATCTTGGTGGTAGTAGCAAATAATCGAATGAGACCTTGGAGGACTGAAGTGGAGAAGGGTTTCGTGTGAACAGTGGTTGATCACGAGTTAGTCGGTCCTAAGTTCAAGGCGAAAGCCGAAAATTTTCAAGTAAAAAATCAGTGAGTAATATTGTCAAATCTTTTATGATTTTTAAATACTTGAATAATTTTGAACGAAAGGGAATACGGTTCCAATTCCGTAACCTGTTGAGTATCCGTTTGTTATTAAATATGGGCCTCGTGCTCATCCTGGCAACAGGAACGACCATAAAGAAGCCGTCGAGAGATATCGGAAGAGTTTTCTTTTCTGTTTTATAGCCGTACTACCATGGAAGTCTTTCGCAGAGAGATATGGTAGATGGGCTAGAAGAGCATGACATATACTGTTGTGTCGATATTTTCTCCTCGGACCTTGAAAATTTATGGTGGGGACACGCAAACTTCTCAACAGGCCGTACCAATATCCGCAGCTGGTCTCCAAGGTGAAGAGTCTCTAGTCGATAGAATAATGTAGGTAAGGGAAGTCGGCAAATTAGATCCGTAACTTCGGGATAAGGATTGGCTCTGAAGATTGAGATAGTCGGGCTTGATTGGGAAACAATAACATGGTTTATGTGCTCGTTCTGGGTAAATAGAGTTTCTATCATTTATGGTAGTTACTTGTTCCCCGGATAGTTTAGTTACGTAGCCAATTGTGGAACTTTCTTGCTAAAATTTTTAAGAATACTAATTGGGTTAAACCAGTTAGTTCTTATTAATTATAACGATTATCAATTAACAATCAATTCAGAACTGGCACGGACTTGGGGAATCCGACTGTCTAATTAAAACAAAGCATTGTGATGGCCCTAGCGGGTGTTGACACAATGTGATTTCTGCCCAGTGCTCTGAATGTCAAAGTGAAGAAATTCAAGTAAGCGCGGGTCAACGGCGGGAGTAACTATGACTCTCTTAAGGTAGCCAAATGCCTCGTCATCTAATTAGTGACGCGCATGAATGGATTAACGAGATTCCTACTGTCCCTATCTACTATCTAGCGAAACCACAGCCAAGGGAACGGGCTTGGAATAATTAGCGGGGAAAGAAGACCCTTTTGAGCTTGACTCTAATCTGGCAGTGTAAGGAGACATAAGAGGTGTAGCATAAGTGGGAGATATTAGATTTCGGTTTGGTATCGACAATGAAATACCACTACTCTTATTGTTTCCTTACTTACTTGATTAAATGGAACGTGTATCATTTCCTAGCCATTATACGGATATATTTATTATATCTTATGGTATTGGGTTTTGATGCAAGCTTCTTGATCAAAGTATCACGAGTTTGTTATATAATCGCAAACAAATTCTTTAATGAGAAAATGCATTTATGTATTTTCAATTTGAAAATTTGGTATAACTCCAATTACTCAGGTATGATCCAATTCAAGGACATTGCCAGGTAGGGAGTTTGACTGGGGCGGTACATCTCTCAAATAATAACGGAGGTGTCCCAAGGCCAGCTCAGTGCGGACAGAAACCACACATAGAGCAAAAGGGCAAATGCTGACTTGATCTCGGTGTTCAGTACACACAGGGACAGCAAAAGCTCGGCCTATCGATCCTTTTGGTTTAAAGAGTTTTTAACAAGAGGTGTCAGAAAAGTTACCATAGGGATAACTGGCTTGTGGCGGCCAAGCGTTCATAGCGACGTCGCTTTTTGATCCTTCGATGTCGGCTCTTCCTATCATTGTGAAGCAAAATTCACCAAGCGTTGGATTGTTCACCCATGCAAGGGAACGTGAGCTGGGTTTAGACCGTCGTGAGACAGGTTAGTTTTACCCTACTAATGACAAAACGTTGTTGCGACAGCATTCCTGCGTAGTACGAGAGGAACCGCAGGTACGGACCAATGGCACAATACTTGTTCGAGCGAACAGTGGTATGACGCTACGTCCGTTGGATTATGCCTGAACGCCTCTAAGGTCGTATCCGTGCTGGACTGCAATGATAAATAAGGGGCAATTTGCATTGTATGGCTTCTAAACCATTAAAAGTTTATAATTTATTTTATAAACGACAATGGATGTGATGCCAATGTAATTTGTAACATAGTAAATTGGGAGGATCATCGATCACCTGATGCCGCGCTAGTTGCATATAAAAACATTATTTAATACAATGACAAAGCCTAGAATCAATTGTAAACGACTTTTGTAACAGGCAAGGTGTTGTAAGTGGTTGAGCAGCTGCCATACTGCGATCCACTGAAGCTTATCCTTTGCTTGATGATTCGATATATATAAATTTATTCTTTATATATGAAAATTATTTTTATATATTTATATGAATATATACCTATAAATGGTAATATATATTTATATATAGATATATATTAAAAAGAATATATTTTATATAAATATGGATAAATTATTTATCCTATATAAATTACGTTGGCTTGAATATGAATATAATGTTATATTATAAGTTTGTTATACTTAATTACATATGAAATGATACTTATAAAAATTTTATTATGTGAACACACGAAACATAGTGTATATGCATATGTGCAAATGTGAATGTATATATGAAATAATATGAATGCAAAAAGCATGGAGTGATCGTATATGGAACTTGGAAGTATTTCTAATATTGGAATTTAATGATATGTGATATGAATGCAAGAATTAAATAGTTTGGTATATAAAATGTGATAATATTATTGGGTATGTGAAATGTTTCCCATATCCTAAAAATTATAACATGAGCATGATTTGATTATGAATACAGAAAATATAAAGATATATTTTATATACATATGTACAAATATATGTATATTTGGAGTGGTCGTTTGTGGAACTTGGAAGTATTTCTAATATTGGAATTTAATGATATGTGATATGAATGCAAGAATTAAATAGTTTGGTATATAAAATGTGATAATATTATTGGGTATGTGAAATGTTTCCCATATCCTAAAAATTATAACATGAGCATGATTTGATTATGAATACAGAAAATATAAAGATATATTTTATATACATATGTACAAATATATGTATATTTGGAGTGGTCGTTTGTGGAACTTGGCAGTATTTCTAATATTGGAATTCAATGATATGTGATATAAATGCAAGAATTAAATAGTTTTGTATATAAAATGACAATATTATGGATATGGGGAAACATTCACCATATCCTTAAAATTATAACATGAGCATGATTTGATTTTGAATAGAGAAAATATAATGATATATTTTATATACATATTTACAAAAATATATGTATATTTTTGACATTGTGTTATAATGAATAAAAATAACAAATAACGCCGAGGTGTGCTATAAAATATCAATATTAGGTTTTATATGGATATGGATATGGATATGGATATGGATATGGGAATGTTTCTCATATATAATATAACATTATAACATAATCATAATGCGATTATAAATATAGAAAATATAAAAATGTATTTAATATAAATAGATATATTACGTGTATATGTGAAATTAAAGCAAAGATACCAGCTGATATGATATTTTTCATGTAAATGAATGATGAATGTAATAAAAATAATTAATTTAATTTCATATGATATGGGGAACATACTAAGTCGGCAATGTCTGTTTATTTTATATGCGTATATATATTTTTCTTAATATATATGAATAATTTTGAAGTGATAGTATAGTATTTTGTATTAAAATACGAAAAGAAACTATTTTTAAAAGGTACTCTCAAGTAAAAATACCCGATTTGCGGAAAGCGTGGCAGAAAACCTATATAGGGAGTGGTAGTCTCGTGCATGGTATATTTCATATGAAAATTTTATAATGAAAAATTATTAATTTATTTCATATGATATGGGGAATATACTTAGCCGGCAATGTCTGTGTATTTTATATGAATATATATATATTTCTTAATATATATGAATAATTTTGAAGTGATAGTATTGTATTTTTTATTAAAATACGAAAAGAAACTATTGTTAAGAGGCACTCTCAAGTAAAAATACCCGATTTGCGGAAAGCGTGGCAGAAAACCTATATAGGGAGTGGTAGTCTCGTGCATGGTATATTTCATATGAAAATTTTATAATGAAAAATTATTAATTTATTTCATATGATATGGGGAATATACTTAGCCGACAATGTCTGTGTATTTTATATGAATATATATATATTTCTTAATATATATGAATAATTTTGAAGTGATAGTATTGTATTTTTTATTAAAATACGAAAAGAAACTATTGTTAAGAGGCACTCTAAAGCAAAAATACCCGATTTGCGGAAAGCGTGGCAGAAAACCTATACATGATGGACAGTTGATGTCCATCGGTATTGTATACAATATTTGGTACAGTATTGTATATAATATTATTATATGTTGTCATTATACTCAAAGTAGTGTTTAATAGGAGATATTTGTTTTCAAATTGATCTTAATAAAGATAATATAGTGAAACTAACCAAGATATATACTATTTAGTATATATCATTTCTGTTTCGAATTATTATCGTGAATTTTTGGAAATGGTCTTATATGATTAAATATTGTATGAGTGCCATTTCAACAATGTACCAGCATATAATCAAAGCGATTTATATGCAAATTCAAATATTGCCAAAATATATAAATTCCATTCCACATGAACTCATGTGTTTGGTTTTATTTAATGTATATCACAAAAAACGCATACGAAATTGGATAAATTTTAAATTTGTTGTCAAAATACATAGTTTAAACACAATTAATATTGGTTTAAGCCTATATACGTGTGATAATATATTAAGTGCAAATAAAAAGATATTTTTGAACGAAAAAAAAATGTATATAATAAAATATATATATTTATATAGAGAAAAATGGCGAATGTGAATGCTATATAAAAATGGCCACAATCGTTTAACAAATTCTCATAAACTGTTGATAAAAAATATTTATTTATTTTTTTTTTTTATTCAAAAGTATTATTGAGTTGTCAAATATTTACATATGTGAGCGTATGCGCACGAAACGAAAACATTATTCTGGTTGATCCTGCCAGTAGTTATATGCTTGTCTCAAAGATTAAGCCATGCATGTCTAAGTACACACGAATTAAAAGTGAAACCGCAAAAGGCTCATTATATCAGTTATGGTTCCTTAGATCGTTAACAGTTACTTGGATAACTGTGGTAATTCTAGAGCTAATACATGCAATTAAAACACGGACCTTATGGGACGTGTGCTTTTATTAGGCTAAAACCAAGCGATCGCAAGATCGTTACATTGGTTGAACTCTAGATAACATGCAGATCGTATGGTCTTGTACCGACGACAGATCTTTCAAATGTCTGCCCTATCAACTTTTGATGGTAGTATCTAGGACTACCATGGTTGCAACGGGTAACGGGGAATCAGGGTTCGATTCCGGAGAGGGAGCCTGAGAAACGGCTACCACATCTAAGGAAGGCAGCAGGCGCGTAAATTACCCACTCCCAGCTCGGGGAGGTAGTGACGAAAAATAACAATACAGGACTCATATCCGAGGCCCTGTAATTGGAATGAGTACACTTTAAATCCTTTAACAAGGACCAATTGGAGGGCAAGTCTGGTGCCAGCAGCCGCGGTAATTCCAGCTCCAATAGCGTATATTAAAGTTGTTGCGGTTAAAACGTTCGTAGTTGAACTTGTGCTTCATACGGGTAGTACAACTTACAATTGTGGTTAGTACTATACCTTTATGTATGTAAGCGTATTACCGGTGGAGTTCTTATATATAATTAAGTACTTGTATTTTTTTATATATTCCTCCTATTTAAAAACCTGCATTAGTGCTCTTCATCGAGTGTTATTGTGGGCCGGTACAATTACTTTGAACAAATTAGAGTGCTTAAAGCAGGCTTCAAATGCCTGAATATTCTGTGCATGGGATAATGAAATAAGACCTCTGTTCTGCTTTCATTGGTTTTCAGATCAAGAGGTAATGATTAATAGAAGCAGTTTGGGGGCATTAGTATTACGACGCGAGAGGTGAAATTCTTGGACCGTCGTAAGACTAACTTAAGCGAAAGCATTTGCCAAAGATGTTTTCATTAATCAAGAACGAAAGTTAGAGGTTCGAAGGCGATCAGATACCGCCCTAGTTCTAACCATAAACGATGCCAGCTAGCAATTGGGTGTAGCTACTTTTATGGCTCTCTCAGTCGCTTCCCGGGAAACCAAAGCTTTTGGGCTCCGGGGGAAGTATGGTTGCAAAGCTGAAACTTAAAGGAATTGACGGAAGGGCACCACCAGGAGTGGAGCCTGCGGCTTAATTTGACTCAACACGGGAAAACTTACCAGGTCCGAACATAAGTGTGTAAGACAGATTGATAGCTCTTTCTCGAATCTATGGGTGGTGGTGCATGGCCGTTCTTAGTTCGTGGAGTGATTTGTCTGGTTAATTCCGATAACGAACGAGACTCAAATATATTAAATAGATATCTTCAGGATTATGGTGTTGAAGCTTATATAGCCTTCATTCATGGTGGCAGTAAAATGTTTATTGTGTTTGAATGTGTTTATATAAGTGGAGCCGTACCTGTTGGTTTGTCCCATTATAAGGACACTAGCTTCTTAAATGGACAAATTGCGTCTAGCAATAATGAGATTGAGCAATAACAGGTCTGTGATGCCCTTAGATGTCCTGGGCTGCACGCGCGCTACAATGAAAGTATCAACGTGTATTTCCTAGACCGAGAGGTCCGGGTAAACCGCTGAACCACTTTCATGCTTGGGATTGTGAACTGAAACTGTTCACATGAACTTGGAATTCCCAGTAAGTGTGAGTCATTAACTCGCATTGATTACGTCCCTGCCCTTTGTACACACCGCCCGTCGCTACTACCGATTGAATTATTTAGTGAGGTCTCCGGACGTGATCACTGTGACGCCTTGCGTGTTACGGTTGTTTCGCAAAAGTTGACCGAACTTGATTATTTAGAGGAAGTAAAAGTCGTAACAAGGTTTCCGTAGGTGAACCTGCGGAAGGATCATTATTGTATGTTTCTACCGTTAACAAAAATATATATATATTGCCAATTTACCAAACAAAATATGTTTTTATAAAATCATAATTGTAAAATAAAATATATTCAGTTGTATATATTATATGTTTATATTAATTAATTATATTGCCAATATACTCATTTAGTAGTAGCTATACATATAACATTGTGTTCTATGTGTGTAGCAATTAATATATAAATACATATTGATGATATTATTACAATAATATTGATTTATAAAATCTGTGTGCATATGTACCATAGTATGCACGCGTTGCGAATATGTATTGTCCATCATAGCTATGGGCATACATTGGTTAATGCAACAGCCTAAAAAGTACAATGTTGTACCTGATTTCAGGTTAATACTTTTATATAAATTGATAATTATCAAACAAGCCAAAATACATATTATATTATTTAACAATATGGTAATATATCGTTTATATAAAACTAAGACATTTCGCAACATTCTTTTAGGATAAAATTAAAATTTATTGAAGGAATTGATATATGCCAGTAAAATGGTGTATTTTTAATTTCTTTCAATAAAGACATATCTGACAAATAAATGAATAAACAAATTTTAATCACTCTAAGCGGTGGATCACTCGGCTCATGGGTCGATGAAGAACGCAGCAAACTGTGCGTCATCGTGTGAACTGCAGGACACATGAACATCGACATTTTGAACGCATATCGCAGTCCATGCTGTTTGGTACTTTAATTAATTTTATAGTGCTGCTTGGACTACATATGGTTGAGGGTTGTAAGACTATGCTAAATAAGTTGTTTAAAAATTTTACGAAATTTTTAAGCATATTGTATATTATTGGATATGTATATATATATATTCATAATATTGATATTAAATGGAAACGCATTATCTCTCATTGTTGTATATATTTGTGTGAGAAGAACGAAGAAAAATATATATTTTTTTGTCCTTTTTGAATCAAATAATACTGAGGAATGTCTAGCATAAAAAAATAATTAAAGTTTTTTCATCTAGAATTGCCTCTTATTAATGTTTCGAAAGGAAATTTTGTTGTAAATATAAATATTTAATATTCTTCGTGATATTCGTTATAAAATACGAATATTATAATGATTTCATTATGAGAACGCTCTATATATATAATAATATAGTGTAATTATCATTATAAATTTTAATATACGTATATACAACCTCAACTCATATGGGACTACCCCCTGAATTTAAGCATATTAATTAGGGGAGGAAAAGAAACTAACCAGGATTTTCTTAGTAGCGGCGAGCGAAAAGAAATCAGTTCAGCACTAAGTCACTTTGTCTATATGGCAAACGTGAGATGCAGTGTATGGAGCGTCAATATTCTAGTATGAGAAATTAACGATTTAAGTCCTTCTTAAATGAGGCCATTTACCCATAGAGGGTGCCAGGCCCGTATAACGTTAATGATTACTAGATGATGTTTCCAAAGAGTCGTGTTGCTTGATAGTGCAGCACTAAGTGGGTGGTAAACTCCATCTAAAACTAAATATAACCATGAGACCGATAGTAAACAAGTACCGTGAGGGAAAGTTGAAAAGAACTCTGAATAGAGAGTTAAACAGTACGTGAAACTGCTTAGAGGTTAAGCCCGATGAACCTGAATATCCGTTATGGAAAATTCATCATTAAAGTTGTAATATTTTAACAATATTATAATAATAGTGTGCATTTTTTCCATATAAGGACATTGTAATCTATTAGCATATAACAAATTTATCATAAAATATGACTTATAGTTTATTCAAATTATTATGCTTGCATTTTAACATAGAATAAATGTCATTAATTTGATAAAGTGTTGATAAATTAAAATTAATACAGTGCGTTAATTTTTCGAAATTATATAATGGCATAATTATCATTGATTTTTGTGTTTATTATATGCATTTGTATGATTAACAATGCGAAAGATTCAGGATACCTTCGGGACCCGTCTTGAAACACGGACCAAGGAGTCTAACATATGTGCAAGTTATTGGGAGATAAACCTAATAGCGTAATTAACTTGACTAATAATGGGATTAGTTTTTTAACTATTTATAGATAATTAACACAATCCCGGGGCGTTCTATATAGTTATGTATGATAATATTATATTATTTATGCCTCTAACTGGAACGTACCTTGAGCATATATGCTGTGACCCGAAAGATGGTGAACTATACTTGATCAGGTTGAAGTCAGGGGAAACCCTGATGGAAGACCGAAACAGTTCTGACGTGCAAATCGATTGTCAGAATTGAGTATAGGGGCGAAAGACCAATCGAACCATCTAGTAGCTGGTTCCTTCCGAAGTTTCCCTCAGGATAGCTGGTGCATTTTAATGTTATATAAAATAATCTTATCTGGTAAAGCGAATGATTAGAGGCCTTAGGGTCGAAACGATCTTAACCTATTCTCAAACTTTAAATGGGTAAGAACCTTAACTTTCTTGATATGAAGTTTAAGGTTATGATATAATGTGCCCAGTGGGCCACTTTTGGTAAGCAGAACTGGCGCTGTGGGATGAACCAAACGTAATGTTACGGTGCCCAAATTAACAACTCATGCAGAAACCATGAAAGGCGTTGGTTGCTTAAAACAGCAGGACGGTGATCATGGAAGTCGAAATCCGCTAAGGAGTGTGTAACAACTCACCTGCCGAAGCAACTAGCCCTTAAAATGGATGGCGCTTAAGTTGTATACCTATACATTACCGCTAAAGTAGATGATTTATATTACTTGTGATATAAATTTTGAAACTTTAGTGAGTAGGAAGGTACAATGGTATGCGTAGAAGTGTTTGGCGTAAGCCTTCATGGAGCTGCCATTGGCACAGATCTTGGTGGTAGTAGCAAATAATCGAATGAGACCTTGGAGGACTGAAGTGGAGAAGGGTTTCGTGTGAACAGTGGTTGATCACGAGTTAGTCGGTCCTAAGTTCAAGGCGAAAGCCGAAAATTTTCAAGTAAAAAATCAGTGAGTAATATTGTCAAATCTTTATGATTTTTAAATACTTGAATAATTTGAACGAAAGGGAATACGGTTCCAATTCCGTAACCTGTTGAGTATCCGTTTGTTATTAAATATGGGCCTCGTGCTCATCCTGGCAACAGGAACGACCATAAAGAAGCCGTCGAGAGATATCGGAAGAGTTTTCTTTTCTGTTTTATAGCCGTACTACCATGGAAGTCTTTCGCAGAGAGATATGGTAGATGGGCTAGAAGAGCATGACATATACTGTTGTGTCGATATTTTCTCCTCGGACCTTGAAAATTTATGGTGGGGACACGCAAACTTCTCAACAGGCCGTACCAATATCCGCAGCTGGTCTCCAAGGTGAAGAGTCTCTAGTCGATAGAATAATGTAGGTAAGGGAAGTCGGCAAATTAGATCCGTAACTTCGGGATAAGGATTGGCTCTGAAGATTGAGATAGTCGGGCTTGATTGGGAAACAATAACATGGTTTATGTGCTCGTTCTGGGTAATAGAGTTTCTATCATTTATGTAGTTACTGTTCCCCGGATAGTTAGTTACGTAGCCAATTGTGGAACTTTCTTGCTAAAATTTTTAAGAATACTAATTGGGTTAAACCAGTTAGTTCTTATTAATTATAACGATATCAATTAACAATCAATTCAGAACTGGCACGACTTGGGGAATCCGACTGTCTAATTAAAACAAAGCATTGTGATGGCCCTAGCGGGTGTTGACACAATGTGATTTCTGCCCAGTGCTCTGCATGTCAAAGTGAAGAAATCAAGTAAGCGCGGGTCAACGGCGGGAGTAACTATGACTCTCTTAAGGTAGCCAAATGCCTCGTCATCTAATTAGTGACGCGCATGAATGGATTAACGAGATTCCTACTGTCCCTATCTACTATCTAGCGAAACCACAGCCAAGGGAACGGGCTTGGAATAATTAGCGGGGAAAGAAGACCTTTTGAGCTTGACTCTAATCTGGCAGTGTAAGGAGTACATTAAGAAGGTGTAGCATAAGT
>NW_022881739.1:0-38819 GCF_009870125.1 Drosophila pseudoobscura | reverse complement strand
GGGACGGAGAGGAGGCGGTTCCGTGTGGCACGGGGCTGAGGTGGGGACCTGGCGCGTCGGCGAGTACCGAACGGGACACACACACCAATGCATTTGAAGTTTTATATTTTTTTTTTTGTACGATTTTTTTTTCAGAGTTTTTGCAGTTGTCCTGATACATTATCTACTAGGTCACATTTAGGTTAGTCTTCCTTTTTTTTTTGTCTTACTGTATTTTTTTTTTTATGTATTCTTTTTTTTTTGTTTTTTTTTTTTCATTGATATACTTTGGTCTGATATTCCTCCTTTGTCATTGCCAAGTCCTCTATGTTCGTTTTAAACTCTATCTAAATTTTTTTTTATAATTTGCTATTCATTTATTCTTTTCAATAATAAAAAAAATTACTAAAAAATTCTTTTTTTTTTTCTCATGGACACACATATCTATATACCCTCCTTTTTTTTTTTTTACTCTTTAAAATTCATCATATAAATTTTTTTTTTTTATATATATTTGATCAAAATGAAGGAAGAAAAAAAATGTTAAGGGACATGTGATCGATTTACAGGTTTTCATTATTAATTCAATATCGATCACATGGTTTTAGTAATAGCCTAACAGAGGTTTAGTATTTCAAGTTGCACTTTGAGGGTGCTTCAACTCGAGATAGAAAATTATAATTATGGCAATATGAGGCATGGCATTTCTGCAGCTCAATTGCGTTACTTTCGCACCAGGGCGAAGTTGATTCCTTGTTGGATGGGGGTTGGTTGGTGTCTCCTTTTTTTGTCGTGCCCGGTACTCAGCTATTGTGAGTGGGCGAGGTCCATCGTTTGGGTACACTTTTAAAAGCCTCGTTGTAGGCTGAGTGCATCCCTTTGCTCGGATGGAGCAGAATCTGTTGGTCCATCGACGGTGCAAGGGGCGGTCCTATGCCACTCGCCTTATATTATTGCCTGTTGGTCCATCGACGGTGCAAGGGGCGGTCCAATGCCACTCGCACTTATATTATTGGTACTTGCTGGGTCTGGTGGGGCCGGTGCTGGTCTTCGCACAGGTTTTTATATTGCGTGTACGCTCTTTGTAGCGCGGGCTGTTAAATCTCCTTGGGTATTATATATTCCTGGCCGCATTGTAGCCGCCAAATTTAAGGGTATAATTTATAATGCAACATGGGTTTGTGCGTAATATCGTCGGCAGTCGTGCATGGGTCTGGCGAAACGGCTGGTTTGGCTTTCTGCTGGGTTTTTTTTTCTTGGCACTGGCACTGGGGACAACACTGTTTCAATAGTTTTTCCAATTTTCTTTTGACTTGGTCCGATTTTTTAAAACAAAATCACATAGTATTATATTTTTTTTTTTCGGCCATAATTTTAACACTTTTTTTGAAAAAAAAATTTCTCTCTTTTTTTTTTCTCAATCCTTAGATTGATCCATCGCGTAGGACATATCGAGTCCTGTCACGGTCGCCATGTAAAATGAAATGTTCAAATGCTTTTTGTTGGATCGTTGGGGCTCAACCCTCCGATCTGTTTTATTGTGATTTCTCTTCTCTTCTGTGTTTTACAATTGTGTTTTGGGCTTTTGTAAGCCCAAAGCCGCGGAGCTGCGCTGCCAGTGACGCCGGCAGCGGAGCGGCAGAACTATGTGTTCTTATCTCTTATATGTTAATATGTATATGCTCAGCGCTGTTGGCAGCGAGAGCGCGAGGGAAGATATATGTGTGTATGCATGTATATTAGTGCCGTCAAGTCATGGGAACATGCTGACGCTGCATTTGGGTCGCTCGAGGCATTCTTGAGTGAATCGTAATACGATCACCCAGAATGTCTGGGACTTTATTGTTACGTAAACACTGAAACAAAGTGTTACAGTGTGTATTCTTTAAGTACCGTCGGTACAGTGGGTATTCGAAATAATGAATACTTTACTTTACTTTAATATGAGCATACTACAATATAGCACCCACGCTCTAGGAAATGTGGCAAGATCGCACATCTTGGGCACTAGCAACAATACGGCACTCTAGCCTCAAAAAAGTGGAACCTCCGCAACTATATGGCACATGCACTTATATAGAACACCTCCCTATCCAGCACTGGCATGTATACTGAACCACCGCACCTATATAGCACCCACGCTCCAGAAAATGTGGCAAGATCGCACATCTTGGGCACTAGCAACAATACGGCACTCTAGCCTCAAAAAAGTGGAACCTCCGCAACTATATGGCACCTGCACTTATATAGAACACCTCCCTATCCAGCACTGGCATGTATACTGAACCACCGCACCTATATAGCACCCACGCTCCAGGAAATGTGGCAAGATCGCACATCTTGGGCACTAGCAACAATATGGCACTCTAGCCTCAAAAAAGTGGAACCTCCGCAACTATATGGCACCTGCACTTATATAGAACACCTCCCTATCCAGCACTGGAATGTATACTGAACCACCGCACCTATATAGCACCCACGCTCTAGGAAATGTGGCAGATCGCACATCTTGGGCACTAGCAACAATATGGCACTCTAGCCTCAATAAAGTGGAACCTCCGCAACTATATGGCACCTGCACTTATATAGAACACCTCCCTATCCAGCACTGGCATGTATACTGAACCACCGCACCTATATAGCACCCACGCTCCAGAAAATGTGGCAAGATCGCACATCTTGGGCACTAGCAACAATACGGCACTCTAGCCTCAAAACAGGGGAACCTCCGCAACTATATGGCACATGCACTTATATAGAACACCTCCCTATCCAGCACTGGCATGTATACTGAACCACCGCACCTATATAGCTCCCACGCTCCAGGAAATGTGGCAGATCGCACATCTTGGGCACTAGCAACAATATGGCACTCTAGCCTCAAAAAAGTGGAACCTCCGCAACTATATGGCACCTGCACTTATATAGAACACCTCCCTATCCAGCACTGGCATGTATACTGAATCACCGCACCTATATAGCACCCACGCTCCAGAAAATGTGGCAAGATCGCACATCTTGGGCACTAGCAACAATACGACACTCTAGCCTCAAAAAAGGGGAACCTCCGCAACTATATGGCACATGCACTTATATAGAACACCTCCCTATCCAGCACTGGCATGTATACTGAACCACCGCACCTATATAGCATCCACGCTCTAGGAAATGTGGCAGATCGCACATCTTGGGCACTAGCAACAATATGGCACTCTAGCCTCAAAAAAGTGGAACCTCCGCAACTATATGGCACCTGCACTTATATAGAACCACCTCCCTATCCAGCACTGCATGTATACTGAACCACCGCACCTATATAGCACCCACGCTCCAGAAAATGTGGCAAGATCGCACATCTTGGGCACTAGCAACAATACGGCACTCTAGCCTCAAAACAGTGGAACCTCCGCAACTATATGGCACATGCACTTATATAGAACCGTTCCCTATCCAGCACTGGCATGTATACTGAACCACCGCACCTATATAGCACCCACGCTCCAGGAAATGTGGCAAGATCGCACATCTTGGGCACTAGCAACAATACGGCACTCTAGCCTCAAAAAAGTGGAACTCCGCAACTATATGGCACATGCACTATATAGAACACCTCCCTATCCAGCACTGGCATGTATACTGAACCACCGCACCTATATAGCACCCACGCTCCCAGAAAATGTGGCAAGATCGCACATCTTGGGCACTAGCAACAATACGGCACTCTAGCCTCAAAAAAGTGGAACTCCGCAACTATATGGCACATGCACTTATATAGAACACTTCCCTATCCAGCACTAGCATGTATACTGAACCACCGCACCTATATAGCACCCACGCTCCAGGAAATGTGGCAAGATCGCACATCTTGGGCACTAGCAACAATACGGCACTCTAACCTCAAAAAAGTGGAACCTCCGTAACTATATGGCACCTGCACTTATATAGAACACCTCCCTATCCAGCACTGGCATGTGTACTGAACCACCGCACCTATATAGCACCCACGCTCCAGAAATGTGGCAAGATCGCACATCTTGGTCACTAGCAACAATACGGCACTCTAGCCTCAAAAAAGTGGAACTCCGCAACTATATGGCACATGCACTTATATAGAACACTTCCCTATCCAGCACTAGCATGTATACTGAACCACCGCACCTATATAGCACCCACGCTCTAGGAAATGTGGCAAGATCGCACATCTTGGGCACTAGCAACAATACGGCACTCTAGCCTCAAAAAAGTGGAACCTCCGCAACTATATGGCACCTGCACTTATATAGAACACCTCCCTATCCAGCACTGGCATGTATACTGAACCACCGCACCTATATAGCACCCACGCTCCAGAAAATGTGGCAAGATCGCACATCTTGGGCACTAGCAACAATACGGCACTCTAGCCTCCAAAAAGTGGAACCTCCGCAACTATATGGCACATGCACTTATATAGAACACCTCCCTATCCAGCACTGGCATGTATACTGAACCACCGCACCTATATAGCACCCACGCTCCAGAAAATGTGGCAAGATCGCACATCTTGGGCACTAGCAACAATACGGCACTCTAGCCTCAAAAAAGTGGAACTCCGCAACTATATGGCACATGCACTTATATAGAACACCTCCCTATCCAGCACTAGCATGTATACTGAACCACCGCACCTATATAGCACCCACGCTCCAGAAATGTGGCAAGATCGCACATCTTGGGCACTAGCAACAATACGGCACTCTAGCCTCAAAAAGTGGAACTCCGCAACTATATGGCACATGCACTTATATAGAACACTTCCCTATCCAGCACTAGCATGTATACTGAACCACCGCACCTATATAGCACCCACGCTCCAGAAAATGTGGCAAGATCGCACATCTTGGGCACTAGCAACAATACGGCACTCTAGCCTCAAAAAAGTGGAACCTCCGCAACTATATGGCACATGCACTTATATAGAACACCTCCCTATCCAGCACTAGCATGTATACTGAACCACCGCACCTATATAGCACCCACGCTCCAGAAATGTGGCAAGATCGCACATCTTGGGCACTAGCAACAATACGGCACTCTAGCCTCAAAAAAGTGGAACTCCGCAACTATATGGCACATGCACTTATATAGAACACCTCCCTATCCAGCACTGGCATGTATACTGAACCACCGCACCTATATAGCACCCACGCTCCAGAAAATGTGGCAAGATCGCACATCTTGGGCACTAGCAACAATACGGCACTCTAGCCTCAAAACAGTGGAACCTCCGCAACTATATGGCACATGCACTTATATAGAACCGTTCCCTATCCAGCACTGGCATGTATACTGAACACCCCACCTATGTAGCACCCACGCTCCAGGAAATGTGGCAAGATCGCACATCTTGGGCACTAGCAACAATACGGCACTCTAGCCTCAAAAAAGTGGAACCTCCGCAACTATATGGCACATGCACTTATATAGAACACCTCCCTATCCAGCACTGGCATGTATACTGAACCACCGCAACTATATAGCACCCACGCTCCAGGAAATGTGGCAAGATCGCACATCTTGGGCACTAGCAACAATACGGTACTCTAGCCTCAAAAAAGTGGAACCTCCGCAACTATATGGCACATGCACTTATATAGAACACCACCCTATCCAGCACTGGCATGTATACTGAACCACCGCACCTATATAGCACCCACGCTCCAGGAAATGTGGCAAGATCGCACATCTTGGGCACTAGCAACAATACGGCACTCTAGCCTCAAAAAGTGGAACCTCCGCAACTATATGGCACCTGCACTTATATAGAACACCTCCCTATCCAGCACTGGCATGTATACTGAACCACCGCACCTATATAGCACCCACGCTCTAGGAAATGTGGCAAGATCGCACATCTTGGGCACTAGCAACAATACGGCACTCTAGCCTCAAAAAAGTGGAACCTCCGCAACTATATGGCACATGCACTTATATAGAACACCTCCCTATCCAGCACTGGCATGTATACTGAACCACCGCACCTATATAGCACCCACGCTCCAGAAAATGTGGCAAGATCGCACATCTTGGGCACTAGCAACAATACGGCACACTAGCCTCAAAAAAGTGGAACTCCGCAACTATATGGCACATGCACTTATATAGAACCGCTCCCTATCCAGCACTGGCATGTATACTGAACCACCGCACCTATATAGCACCCACGCTCCAGGAAATGTGGCAAGATCGCACATCTTGGGCACTAGCAACAATACGGCACTCTAGCCTCAAAAAAGTGGAACTCCGCAACTATATGGCACATGCACTTATATAGAACACTTCCCTATCCAGCACTAGCATGTATACTGAACCACCGCACCTATATAGCACCCACGCTCTAGGAAATGTGGCAAGATACGGCACTCTAGCCTCAAAAAAGTGGAACCTCCGCAACTATATGGCACATGCACTTATATAGAACCGCTCCCTATCCAGCACTGGCATGTATACTGAACCACCGCACCTATATAGCACCCACGCTCCAGGAAATGTGGCAAGATCGCACATCTTGGGCACTAGCAACAATACGGCACTCTAGCCTCAAAAAAGTGGAACTCCGCAACTATATGGCACATGCACTTATATAGAACACTTCCCTATCCAGCACTAGCATGTATACTGAACCACCGCACCTATATAGCACCCACGCTCTAGGAAATGTGGCAAGATCGCACATCTTGGGCACTAGCAACAATACGGCACTCTAGCCTCAAAAAAGTGGAACCTCCGCAACTATATGGCACCCATGCACTTATATAGAACACCTCCCTCTCCAGCACTTGCATGAATTTGAATCACCGCACCTATATAGCACCCACGCTACAGGAAATGTGGCAGGATCGCACTTCTTGGGCACTAGCAACAATATGGCACTCTAGCCCCAAAAAAGTGGAACCTCCGCAAATATATGGCACCTGCACTTATATATACAATTCCCTATCCAGAACTGGCATGTATACTGAAACACCGCACCTATATATCACCCACGCTTCAGGAAATGTAGCAAGATCGCACATCTTGGCACTAGCAACAATACGGCACTCTAGCCTCAAAAAAGTGGAACTCCGCAACTATATGGCACCTGCACTTATATATAACAATTCCCTATCCAGCACTGGCATGTATACTGAAACACCGCACCTATATATCACCAACGCTTCAGGAAATGTAGCAAGATCGCACATCTTGGGCACTAGCAACAATACGGCACTCTAGCCTCAAAAAAGTGGAACCCCCGCAACTATATGGCACCTCTTTTATATAGAACCTTTCCCTATCCGCACTGGCATGTATACTGAACCACCGCACCTATATAGCACCCACGCTCTAGGAAATGTGGCAGGATCGCATATTTTGGGCACTAGCAACAATATGGCACTCTAGCCTCAAAAAAATGGAACTCCGCAAATATATGGCACCTGCACTTATATATAACCCTTCACTATCCAGCACTGGCATGTATACTGAACCACCGCACCTATATAGCACCCACGCTCCAGGAAATGTGGCAAGATCGCACATCTTGGGCACTAGCAACAATACGGCACTCTAGCCTCAAAAAAGTGGAACCTCCGCAACTATATGGCACCTGCACTTATATAGAACACCTCCCTCTCCAGCACTTGCATGAATATTGAATCACCGCACCTATATAGCACCCACGCTCCAGGAAATGTGGCAGGATCGCACTTCTTGGGCACTAGCAACAATATGGCACTCTAGCCCCAAAAAAGTGGAACCTCCGCAAATATATGGCACCTGCACTTATATATAACAATTCCCTATCCAGAACTGGCATGTATACTGAAACACCGCACCTATATATCACCCACGCTTCAGGAAATGTAGCAAGATCGCACATCTTGGGCACTAGCAACAATACGGCACTCTAGCCTCAAAAAAGTGGAACTCCGCAACTATATGGCACCTGCACTTATATATAACAATTCCCTATCCAGCACTGGCATGTATACTGAAACACCGCACCTATATATCACCAACGCTTCAGGAAATGTAGCAAGATCGCACATCTTGGGCACTAGCAACAATACGGCACTCTAGCCTCAAAAAAGTGGAACTCCGCAACTATATGGCACCTGCTTTTATATAGAACCTTTCCCTATCCAGCACTGGCATGTATACTGAACCACCGCACCTATATAGCACCCACGCTCTAGGAAATGTGGCAGGATCGCATATTTTGGGCACTAGCAACAATATGGCACTCTAGCCTCAAAAAAATGGAACTCCGCAAATATATGGCACCTGCACTTATATATAACCCTTCACTATCCAGCACTGGCATGTATACTGAACCACCGCACCTATATAGCACCCACGCTCCAGGAAATGTGGCAAGATCGCACATCTTGGGCACTAGCAACAATACGGCACTCTAGCCTCAAAAAAGTGGAACCTCCGCAACTATATGGCACCTGCACTTATATAGAACACCTCCCTCTCCAGCACTTGCATGAATATTGAATCACCGCACCTATATAGCACCCACGCTCCAGGAAATGTGGGGATCGCACTTCTTGGGCACTAGCAACAATATGGCACTCTAGCCCCAAAAAAGTGGAACCTCCGCAACTATATGGCACCTGCACTTATATATAACAATTCCCTATCCAGCACTGGCATGTATACTGAAACACCGCACCTATATATCACCAACGCTTCAGGAAATGTAGCAAGATCGCACATCTTGGGCACTAGCAACAATACGGCACTCTAGCCTCAAAAAAGTGGAACTCCGCAACTATATGGCACCTGCTTTTATATAAAACCTTTCCCTATCCAGCACTGGCATGTATACTGAACCACCGCACCTATATAGCACCCACGCTCTAGGAAATGTGGCAGGATCGCATATTTTGGGCACTAGCAACAATATGGCACTCTAGCCTCAAAAAAAGGGAACTCCGCAAATATATGGCACCTGCACTTATATAGAACCCTTCCCTATACAGCACTGGCATGCATACTGAACCACCGCACCTATATAGCACCCACGCTCCAGGAAATGTGGCAAGATCGCACATCTTGGGCACTAGCAACAATACGGCACTCTAGCCTCAAAAAAGTGGAACCTCCGCAACTATATGGCACCTGCACTTATATAGAACACCTCCCTCTCCAGCACTTGCATGAATTTTGAATCACCGCACCTATATATCACCCACGCTCCAGGAAATGTGGCAGGATCGCACATCTTGGGCACTAGCAACAATACGGCACTCTAGCCTCAAAAAAGTGGAACCTCCGCAACTATATGGCACCTGCACTTATATAGAACACCTCCCTCTCCAGCACTTGCATGAATTTTGAACCACCGCACCTATATAGCACCCACGCTCTAGGAAATGTGGCAGGATCGCATATTTGGGCACTAGCAACAATATGGCACTCTAGCCTCAAAAAAGTGGAACTCCGCAACTATATGGCACCTGCACTTATATAGAACCCTTCACTATCCAGCACTGGCATGTATACTGAACCACCGCACCTATATAGCACCCACGCTCCAGGAAATGTGGCAAGATCGCACATCTTGGGCACTAGCAACAATACGGCACTCTAGCCTCAAAAAAGTGGAACCTCCGCAACTATATGGCACCTGCACTTATAGAACACCTCCCTCTCCAGCACTTGCATGAATATTGAATCACCGCACCTATATAGCACCCACGCTCCAGGAAATGTGGCAGGATCGCACTTCTTGGCACTAGCAACAATATGGCACTCTAGCCCCAAAAAAGTGGAACCTCCGCAAATATATGGCACCTGCACTTATATATAACAATTCCCTATCCAGAACTGGCATGTATACTGAAACACCGCACCTATATATCACCCACGCTTCAGGAAATGTAGCAAGATCGCACATCTTGGGCACTAGCAACAATACGGCACTCTAGCCTCAAAAAGTGGAACTCCGCAACTATATGGCACCTGCACTTATATATAACAATTCCCTATCCAGCACTGGCATGTATACTGAAACACCGCACCTATATATCACCAACGCTTCAGGAAATGTAGCAAGATCGCACATCTTGGGCACTAGCAACAATACGGCACTCTAGCCTCAAAAAAGTGGAACTCCGCAACTATATGGCACCTGCTTTTATATAGAACCTTTCCCTATCCAGCACTGGCATGATACTGAACCACCGCACCTATATAGCACCCACGCTCTAGGAAATGTGGCAGATCGCATATTTGGGCACTAGCAACAATATGGCACTCTAGCCTCAAAAAATGGAACTCCGCAAATATATGGCACCTGCACTTATATATAACCCTTCACTATCCAGCACTGGCATGTATACTGAACCACCGCACCTATATAGCACCCCACGCTCCAGGAAATGTGGCAAGATCGCACATCTTGGGCACTTGCAACAATACGGCACTCTAGCCTCAAAAAAGTGGAACCTCCGCAACTATATGGCACCTGCACTTATATAGAACACCTCCCTCTCCAGCACTTGCATGAATATTGAATCACCGCACCTATATAGCACCCACGCTCCAGGAAATGTGGCAGGATCGCACTTCTTGGGCACTAGCAACAATATGGCACTCTAGCCCCAAAAAAGTGGAACCTCCGCAACTATATGGCACCTGCACTTATATATAACAATTCCCTATCCAGCACTGGCATGTATACTGAAACACCGCACCTATATATCACCACGCTTCAGGAAATGTAGCAAGATCGCACATCTTGGGCACTAGCAACAATACGGCACTCTAGCCTCAAAAAGTGGAACTCCGCAACTATATGGCACCTGCTTTTATATAAAACCTTTCCCTATCCAGCACTGGCATGTATACTGAAACCACCGCACCTATATAGCACCCACGCTCTAGGAAATTGTGGCAGGATCGCATATTTTGGGCACTAGCAACAATATGGCACTCTAGCCTCAAAAAAAATGGAACTCCGCAAATATATGGCACCTGCACTTATATAACCCTTCACTATCCAGCACTGGCATGTATACTGAACCACCGCACCTATATAGCACCCACGCTCCAGGAAATGTGGCAAGATCGCACATCTTGGGCACTAGCAACAATACGGCACTCTAGCCTCAAAAAAGTGGAACCTCCGCAACTATATGGCACCTGCACTTATATAGAACACCTCCCTCTCCAGCACTTGCATGAATTTGAATCACCGCACCTATATATCACCCACGCTCCAGGAAATGTGGCAGGATCGCACATCTTGGGCACTAGCAACAATACGGCACTCTAGCCTCAAAAATTGGAACCTCCGCAACTATATGGCACCTGCACTTATATAGAACCCTTCCCTATCCAGCACTGGCATGTGTACTGAACAACCGCACCTATATAGCACCCACGCTCTAGGAAATGTGGCAGGATCGCATATTTTGGGCACTAGCAACAATACGGCACGCTAGCCTCAAAAAAGTGGAACCTCCGCAACTATATGGCACCTGCACTTATATAGAACACCTTCCTCTCCAGCACCTGCATGTATATTGAATCACCGCACCTATATATCACCCACACTCCAGAAATGTGGCAGGATCGCACATCTTGGGCACTAGCAACAATACGGCACTCTAGCCTCAAAAAAGTGGAACTCCGCAACTATATGGCACCTGCTTTTATATAGAACCTTTCCCTATCCAGCACTGGCATGTATACTGAACCACCGCACCTATATAGCACCCACGCTCTAGGAAATGTGGCAGGATCGCATATTTTGGGCACTAGCAACAATATGGCACTCTAGCCTCAAAAAAGTGGAACTCCGCAACTATATGGCACCTGCACTTATATAGAACCTTTCCCTATCCAGCACTGGCATGTATACTGAACCACCGCACCTATATAGCACCCACGCTCTAGAAAATGTGGCAGATCGCACATCTTGGGCACTAGCAACAATACGGCACTCTAGCCTCAAAAAATTGGAACCTCCGCAACTATATGGCACCTGCACTTATATAGAACCCTTCCCTATCCAGCACTGGCATGTGTACTGAACAACCGCACCTATATAGCACCCACGCTCTAGGAAATGTGGCAGGATCGCATATCTTGGGCACTAGCAACAATACGGCACTCTAGCCTCAAAAAGTGGAACCTCCGCAACTATATGGCACCTGCACTTATATAGAACCTTCCCATCCAGCACTGGCATGTATACTGAACCACCGCACCCTATATAGCACCCACGCTCTAGGAAATGTGGCAGGATCGCATATTTGGGCACTAGCAAACAATATGGCACTCTAGCCTCAAAAAAGTGGAACCTCCGCAACTATATGGCACCTGCACTTATATAGAACCCTTCCCTATCCAGCACTGGCATGTATACTGAACCACCGCACCTATATAGCACCCACGCTCCAGAAATGTGGCAAGATCGAACATCTTGGGCACTAGCAACAATACGGCACTCTAGCCTCAAAAAAGTGGAACCTCCGCAACTATATGGCACATGCACTTATATAGAACACCTCCCTATCCAGCACTGGAATGTATACTGAACCACCGCACCTATATAGCACCCACGCTCCAGAAAATGTGGCAAGATCGCACATCTTGGGCACTAGCAACAATACGGCAATCTAGCCTTAAAAAAGTGGAACTCCGCAACTATATGGCACCTGCACTTATATAGAACACCTCCCTATCCAGCACTGGCATGTATACTGAACCACCGCACCTATATAGCACCCACGCTCCAGGAAATGTGGCAAGATCGCACATCTTGGGCACTAGCAACAATACGGCACTCTAGCCTCAAAAATGTGGAACCTCCGCAACTATATGGCACCTGCACTTATATAGAACACCTCCCTATCCAGCACTGGCATGTATACTGAACCACCGCACCTATATAGCACCCACGCTCCAGAAATTGTGGCAAGATCGCACATCTTGGGCACAGCAACAATACGGCACTCTAGCCTCAAAAAAGTGGAACCTCCGCAACCTATATGGCACATGCACTTATATAGAACACCTCCCTATCCAGCACTGGCATGTATACTGAACCACCGCACCTATATAGCACCCACGCTCCAGGAAATGTGGCAAGATCGCACATCTTGGGCACTAGCAACAATACGGCACTCTAGCCTCAAAAAAGTGGAACCTCCGCAACTATATGGCACATGCACTTATATAGAACACCTCCCTATCCAGCACTGGCATGTATACTGAACCACCGCACCTATATAGCACCCACGCTCCAGGAAATGTGGCAAGATCGCACATCTTGGGCACTAGCAACAATACGGCACTCTAGCCTCAAAAAAGTGGAACCTCCGCAACTATATGGCACCTGCACTTATATAGAACACCTCCCTATCCAGCACTGGCATGTATACTGAACCACCGCACCTATATAGCACCCACGCTCCAGAAATGTGGCAAGATCGCACATCTTGGGCACTAGCAACAATACGGCACTCTAGCCTCAAAAAAGTGGAACTCCGCAACTATATGGCACATGCACTTATATAGAACCGTTCCCTATCCAGCACTGGCATGTATACTGAACCACCGCACCTATATAGCACCCACGCTCCAGGAAATGTGGCAAGATCGCACATCTTGGGCACTAGCAACAATACGGCACTCTAGCCTCAAAAAGTGGAACCTCCGCAACTATATGGCACCTGCACTTATATAGAACACCTCCCTATCCAGCACTGGCATGTATACTGAACCACCGCACCTATATAGCACCCACGCTCCAGGAAATGTGGCAAGATCGCACATCTTGGGCACTAGCAACAATACGGCACTCTAGCCTCAAAAAAGTGGAACCTCCGCAACTATATGGCACCTGCACTTATATAGAACACCTCCCTATCCAGCACTGGCATGTATACTGAACCACCGCACCTATATAGCACCCACGCTCCAGAAATGTGGCAAGATCGCACATCTTGGGCACTAGCAACAATACGGCACTCTAGCCTCAAAAAAGTGGAACCTCCGCAACTATATGGCACATGCACTTATATAGAACACCTCCCTATCCAGCACTGGCATGTATACTGAACCACCGCACCTATATAGCACCCACGCTCCAGGAAACTGTGGCAAGATCGCACATCTTGGGCACTAGCAACAATACGGCACTCTAGCCTCAAAAAGTGGAACCTCCGCAACTATATGGCACCTGCACTTATATAGAACCCTCCCTATCCAGCACTGGCATGTATACTGAACCACCGCACCTATATAGCACCCACGCTCCAGGAAATGTGGCAAGATCGCACATCTTGGGCACTAGCAACAATACGGCACTCTAGCCTCAAAAAAGTAGAAACCTCCGCAACTATATGGCACCTGCACTTATATAGAAACCTTCCCTATCCAGCACTGGCATGTATACTGAACCACCGCACCTAAATAGCACCCACGCTCTAGGAAATGTGGCAGGATCGCATATTTGGGCACTAGCAACAATACGGCACTCTAGCCTCAAAAAGTGGAACTCCGCAACTATATGGCACCTGCACTTATATATAACACCTTCCCTATCCAGCACTGACATGTATACTGAACCACCGCACCTATATAGCACCCACGCTCCAGGAAATGTGGCAGATCGCACATCTTGGGCACTAGCAACAATACGGCACTCTAGCCTCAAAAAGTGGAACTCCGCAACTATATGGCACATGCACTTATATAGAACACCTCCCTATCCAGCACTGGCATGTATACTGAACCACCGCACCTATATAGCACCCACGCTCCAGAAAATGTGGCAAGATCGCACATCTTGGGCACTAGCAACAATACGGCACTCTAGCCTCAAAAAAGTGGAACCTCCGCAACTATATGGCACCTGCACTTATATAGAACCCTTCCCTATCCAGCACTGGCATGTATACTGAACCACCGCACCTATATAGCACCCACGCTCCAGGAAATGTGGCAAGATCGCACATCTTGGGCACTAGCAACAATACGGCACTCTAGCCTCAAAAAAGTGGAACCTCCGCAACTATATGGCACCTGCACTTATATAGAACACCTCCCTATCCAGCACTGGCATGTATACTGAACCACCGCACCTATATAGCACCCACGCTCCAGGAAATGTGGCAAGATCGCACATCTTGGGCACTAGCAACAATACGGCACTCTAGCCTCAAAAAAGTGGAACCTCCGCAACTATATGGCACCTGCACTTATATAGAACACCTCCCTATCCAGCACTGGCATGTATACTGAACCACCGCACCTATATAGCACCCACGCTCCTAGGAAATGTGGCAAGATCGCACATCTTGGGCACTAGCAACAATACGGCACTCTAGCCTCAAAAAAGTGGAACCTCCGCAACTATATGGCACATGCACTTATATAGAACACCTCCCTATCCAGCACTGGCATGTATACTGAACCACCGCACCTATATAGCACCCACGCTCCAGAAATGTGGCAAGATCGCACATCTTGGGCACTAGCAACAATACGGCACTCTAGCCTCAAAAAAGTGGAACCTCCGCAACTATATGGCACCTGCACTTATATAGAACACCTCCCTATCCAGCACTGGCATGTATACTGAACCACCGCACCTATATAGCACCCACGCTCCAGGAAATGTGGCAAGATCGCACATCTTGGGCACTAGCAACAATACGGCACTCTAGCCTCAAAAAAGTGGAACCTCCGCAACTATATGGCACATGCACTTATATAGAACACCTCCCTATCCAGCACTGGCATGTATACTGAACCACCGCACCTATATAGCACCACGCTCCAGGAAATGTGGCAAGATCGCACATCTTGGGCACTAGCAACAATACGGCACTCTAGCCTCAAAAAGTGGAACCTCCGCAACTATATGGCACCTGCACTTATATAGAACACCTCCTATCCAGCACTGGCATGTATACTGAACCACCGCACCTATATAGCACCCACGCTCCAGAAAATGTGGCAAGATCGCACATCTTGGGCACTAGCAACAATACGGCACTCTAGCCTCAAAAAGTGGAACTCCGCAACTATATGGCACATGCACTTATATAGAACACCTCCCTATCCAGCACTGGCATGTATACTGAACCACCGCACCTATATAGCACCCACGCTCCAGAAAATGTGGCAAGATCGCACATCTTGGGCACTAGCAACAATACGGCACTATAGCCTCAAAAAAGTGGAACCTCCGCAACTATATGGCACATGCACTTATATAGAACACCTCCCTATCCAGCACTGGCATGTATACTGAACCACCGCACCTATATAGCACCCACGCTCCAGGAAATGTGGCAAGATCGCACATCTTGGGCACTAGCAACAATACGGCACTCTAGCCTCAAAAAAGTGGAACCTCCGCAACTATATGGCACCTGCACTTATATAGAACACCTCCCTATCCAGCACTGGCATGTATACTGAACCACCGCACCTATATAGCACCCACGCTCAAAAAAATGTGGCAAGATCGCACATCTTGGGCACTAGCAACAATACGGCACTCTAGCCTCAAAAAAGTGGAACCTCCGCAACTATATGGCACCTGCACTTATATAGAACACCTCCCTATCCAGCACTGGCATGTATACTGAACCACCGCACCTATATAGCACCCACGCTCCAGGAAATGTGGCAAGATCGCACATCTTGGGCACTAGCAACAATACGGCACTCTAGCCTCAAAAAAGTGGAACCTCCGCAACTATATGGCACCTGCACTTATATAGAACACCTCCCTATCCAGCACTGGCATGTATACTGAACCACCGCACCTATATAGCACACACGCTCCAGGAAATGTGGCAAGATCGCACATCTTGGGCACTAGCAACAATACGGCACTCTAGCCTCAAAAAAGTGGAACCTCCGCAACTATATGGCACATGCACTTATATAGAACACCTCCCTATCCAGCACTGGCATGTATACTGAACCACCGCACCTATATAGCACCCACGCTCCAGAAAATGTGGCAAGATCGCACATCTTGGGCACTAGCAACAATACGGCACTCTAGCCTCAAAAAGTGGAACCTCCGCAACTATATGGCACCTGCACTTATATAGAACACCTTCCCTATCCAGCACTGGCATGTATACTGAACCACCGTCACCTATATAGCACCCACGCTCTAGGAAATGTGGCAGGATCGCCATATTGGGCACTAGCAACAATACGGCACTCTAGCCCTCAAAAAAGTGGAACCTCCGCAACTATATGGCACCTGCACTTATATAGAACACTTCCCTATCCAGCACTGACATGTATACTGAACCACCGCACCTATATAGCACCCACGCTCCAGGAAATGTGGCAAGATCGCACATCTTGGGCACTAGCAACAATACGGCACTCTAGCCTCAAAAAAGTGGAACCTCCGCAACTATATGGCACATGCACTTATATAGAACACCTCCCTATCCAGCACTGGCATGTATACTGAACCACCGCACCTATATAGCACCCACGCTCCAGAAAATGTGGCAGATCGCACATCTTGGGCACTAGCAACAATACGGCACTCTAGCCTCAAAAAAGTGGAACTCCGCAACTATATGGCACATGCACTTATATAGAACCGTCCCTATCCAGCACTGGCATGTATACTGAACCACCGCACCTATATAGCACCCACGCTCCAGGAAATGTGGCAAGATCGCACATCTTGGGCACTAGCAACAATACGGCACTCTAGCCTCAAAAAGTGGAACCTCCGCAACTATATGGCACCTGCACTTATATAGAACACCTCCCTATCCAGCACTGGCATGTATACTGAACCACCGCACCTATATAGCACCCACGCTCCAGGAAATGTGGCAAGATCGCACATCTTGGGCACTAGCAACAATACGGCACTCTAGCCTCAAAAAAGTGGAACCTCCGCAACTATATGGCACCTGCACTTATATAGAACACCTCCCTATCCAGCACTGGCATGTATACTGAACCACCGCACCTATATAGCACCCACGCTCCAGAAAATGTGGCAAGATCGCACATCTTGGGCACTAGCAACAATACGGCACTCTAGCCTCAAAAAAGTGGAACCTCCGCAACTATATGGCACATGCACTTATATAGAACACCTCCCTATCCAGCACTGGCATGGTATACTGAACCACCGCACCTATATAGCACCCACGCTCCAGGAAATGTGGCAAGATCGCACATCTTGGGCACTAGCAACAATACGGCACTCTAGCCTCAAAAAAGTGGAACCTCCGCAACTATATGGCACCTGCACTTATATAGAACACCTCCCTATCCAGCACTGGCATGTATACTGAACCACCGCCCTATATAGCACCCACGCTCCAGGAAATGTGGCAAGATCGCACATCTTGGGCACTAGCAACAATACGGCACTCTAGCCTCAAAAAAGTGGAACCTCCGCAACTATATGGCACATGCACTTATATAGAACACCTCCCTATCCAGCACTGGCATGTATACTGAACCACCGCACCTATATAGCACCCACGCTCCGGAAATGTGGCAAGATCGCACATCTTGGGCACTAGCAACAATACGGCACTCTAGCCTCAAAAAAGTGGAACCTCCGCAACTATATGGCACCTGCACTTATATAGAACACCTCCCTATCCAGCACTGGCATGTATACTGAACCACCGCACCTATATAGCACCCACGCTCCAGAAATGTGGCAAGAATCGCACATCTTGGGCACTAGCAACAATACGGCACTCTAGCCTCAAAAAGTGGAACCTCCGCAACTATATGGCACATGCACTTATATAGAACACCTCCCTATCCAGCACTGGCATGTATACTGAACCACCGCACCTATATAGCACCCACGCTCCAGAAAATGTGGCAAGATCGCACATCTGGGCACTAGCAACAATACGGCACTCTAGCCTCAAAAAAGTGGAACCTCCGCAACTATATGGCACATGCACTTATATAGAACACCTCCCTATCCAGCACTGGCATGTATACTGAACCACCGCACCTATATAGCACCCACGCTCCAGGAAATGTGGCAGATCGCACATCTTGGGCACTAGCAACAATACGGCACTCTAGCCTCAAAAAAGTGGAACCTCCGCAACTATATGGCACATGCACTTATATAGAACACCTCCCTATCCAGCACTGGCATGTATACTGAACCACCGCACCTATATAGCACCCACGCTCTAGGAAATGTGGCAAGATCGCACATCTTGGGCACTAGCAACAATACGGCACTCTAGCCTCAAAAAGTGGAACCTCCGCAACCTATATGGCACATGCACTTATATACAACACCTCCCTATCCAGCACTGGCATGTATACTGAACCACCGCACCTATATAGCACCCACGCTCCAGGAAATGTGGCAAGATCGCACATCTTGGACACTAGCAACAACGGCACTCTAGCCTCAAAAAGTGGAACCTCCGCAACTATATGGCACCTGCACTTATATAGAACACCTCCCTATCCAGCACTGGCATGTATACTGAACCACCGCACCTATATAGCACCCACGCTCCTAGGAAATGTGGCAAGATCGCACATCTTGGGCACTAGCAACAATACGGCACTCTAGCCTCAAAAAAGTGGAACCTCCGCAACTATATGGCACATGCACTTATATAGAACCCTCCCTATCCAGCACTGGCATGTATACTGAACCACCGCACCTATATAGCACCCACGCTCCGGAAATGTGGCAAGATCGCACATCTTGGGCACTAGCAACAATACGGCACTCTAGCCTCAAAAAAGTGGAACTCCGCAACTATATGGCACCTGCACTTATATAGAACACCTCCCTATCCAGCACTGGCATGTATACTGAACCACCGCACCTATATAGCACCCACGCTCCAGGAATGTGGCAAGATCGCACATCTTGGGCACTAGCAACAATACGGCACTCTAGCCTCAAAAAAGTGGAACCTCCGCAACTATATGGCACATGCACTTATATAGAACACCTCCCTATCCAGCACTGGCATGTATACTGAACCACCGCACCTATATAGCACCCACGCTCCAGGAAATGTGGCAAGATCGCACATCTTGGGCACTAGCAACAATACGGCACTCTAGCCTCAAAAAAAGTGGAACCTCCGCAACTAGATGGCACCTGCACTTATATAGAACACCTCCCTATCCAGCACTGGCATGTATACTGAACCACCGCACCTATATAGCACCCACGCTCCAGAAAATGTGGCAAGATCGCACATCTTGGGCACTAGCAACAATACGGCACTCTAGCCTCAAAAAAGTGGAACTCCGCAACTATATGGCACATGCACTTATATAGAACCGTTCCCTATCCAGCACTGGCATGTATACTGAACCACCGCACCTATATAGCACCCACGCTCCAGGAAATGTGGCAAGATCGCACATCTTGGGCACTAGCAACAATACGGCACTCTAGCCTCAAAAAGTGGAACCTCCGCAACTATATGGCACCTGCACTTATATAGAACACCTCCCTATCCAGCACTGGCATGTATACTGAACCACCGCACCTATATAGCACCCACGCTCCAGGAAATGTGGCAAGATCGCACATCTTGGGCACTAGCAACAATACGGCACTCTAGCCTCAAAAAAGTGGAACCTCCGCAACTATATGGCACATGCACTTATATAGAACACCTCCCTATCCAGCACTGGCATGTATACTGAACCACCGCACCTATATAGCACCCACGCTCTAGGAAATGTGGCAAGATCGCACAATCTTGGGCACTAGCAACAATACGGCACTCTAGCCTCAAAAAAGTGGAACCTCCGCAACTATATGGCACATGCACTTATATAGAACACCTCCCTATCCAGCACTGGCATGTATACTGAACCACCGCACCTATATAGCACCCACGCTCCAGAAAATGTGGCAAGATCGCACATCTTGGGCACTAGCAACAATACGGCACACTAGCCTCAAAAAAGTGGAACTCCGCAACTATATGGCACATGCACTTATATAGAACACCTCCCTATCCAGCACTGGCATGTATACTGAACCACCGCACCTATATAGCACCCACGCTCCAGGAAATGTGGCAAGATCGCACATCTTGGGCACTAGCAACAATACGGCACTCTAGCCTCAAAAAAGTGGAACCTCCGCAACTATATGGCACATGCACTTATATAGAACACCTCCCTATCCAGCACTGGCATGTATACTGAACCACCGCACCTATATAGCACCCACGCTCCAGAAATGTGGCAAGATCGCACATCTTGGGCACTAGCAACAATACGGCACTCTAGCCTCAAAAAAGTGGAACCTCCGCAACTATATGGCACCTGCACTTATATAGAACACCTCCCTATCCAGCACTGGCATGTATACTGAACCACCGCACCTATATAGCACCCACGCTCCAGAAATGTGGCAAGATCGCACATCTTGGGCACTAGCAACAATACGGCACTCTAGCCTCAAAAAAGTAGGAACCTCCGCAACTATATGGCACCTGCACTTATATAGAACACCTTCCCTATCCAGCACTGGCATGTATACTGAACCACCGCACCTATATAGCACCCACGCTCCAGGAAATGTGGCAAGATCGCACATCTTGGGCACTAGCAACAATACGGCACTCTAGCCTCAAAAAAGTGGAACCTCCGCAACTATATGGCACCTGCACTTATATAGAACACCTCCCTATCCAGCACTGCATGTATACTGAACCACCGCACCTATATAGCACCCACGCTCCAGGAAAATGTGGCAAGATCGCACATCTTGGGCACTAGCAACAATACGGCACTCTAGCCTCAAAAAAGTGGAACTCCGCAACTATATGGCACATGCACTTATATAGACACCTCCCTATCCAGCACTGGCATGTATACTGAACCACCGCACCTATATAGCACCCACGCTCCAGGAAATGTGGCAAGATCGCACATCTTGGGCACTAGCAACAATACGGCACTCTAGCCTCAAAAAAGTGGAACCTCCGCAACTATATGGCACCTGCACTTATATAGAACACCTCCCTATCCAGCACTGGCATGTATACTGAACCACCGCACCTATATAGCACCCACGCTCCAGGAAATGTGGCAAGATCGCACATCTTGGGCACTAGCAACAATACGGCACTCTAGCCTCAAAAAAGTGGAACCTCCGCAACTATATGGCACATGCACTTATATAGAACCCTTCCCTATCCAGCACTGGCATGTATACTGAACCACCGCACCTATATAGCACCCACGCTCCAGGAAATGTGGCAAGATCGCACATCTTGGGCACTAGCAACAATACGGCACTCTAGCCTCAAAAAAGTGGAACCTCCGCAACTATATGGCACCTGCACTTATATAGAACACCTCCCTATCCAGCACTGGCATGTATACTGAACCACCGCACCTATATAGCACCCACGCTCCAGGAAATGTGGCAAGATCGCACATCTTGGGCACTAGCAACAATACGGCACTCTAGCCTCAAAAAAGTGGAACCTCCGCAACTATATGGCACCTGCACTTATATAGAACACCTCCCTATCCAGCACTGGCATGTATACTGAACCACCGCACCTATATAGCACCCACGCTCCAGAAATGTGGCAAGATCGCACATCTTGGGCACTAGCAACAATACGGCACTCTAGCCTCAAAAAAGGGGAACCTCCGCAACTATATGGCACATGCACTTATATAGAACACCTCCCTATCCAGCACTGGCATGTATACTGAACCACCGCACCTATATAGCACCCACGCTCCAGGAAATGTGGCAAGATCGCACATCTTGGGCACTAGCAACAATACGGCACTCTAGCCCCAAAAATGTGGAACCTCCGCAACTATATGCCACCTGCACTTATATAGAAAACCTCCCTATCCAGCACTGGCATGTATACTGAACCACCGCACCTATATAGCATCCACGCTCAGGAAATGTGGCAAGATCGCACATCTTGGGCACTAGCAACAATACGGCACTCTAGCCTCAAAAAAGTGGAACCTCCGCAATATATGGCACCTGCACTTATATAGAACACCTCCCTATCCAGCACTGGCATGTATACTGAACCACCGCACCTATATAGCACCCACGCTCTAGGAAATGTGGCAAGATCGCACATCTTGGGCACTAGCAACAATACGGCACTCTAGCCTCAAAACAGTGGAACCTCCGCAACTATATGGCACCTGCACTTATATAGAACACCTCCCTATCCAGCACTGGCATGTATACTGAACCACCGCACCTATATAGCACCCACGCTCCAGAAAATGTGGCAAGATCGAACATCTTGGGCACTAGCAACAATACGGCACTCTAGCCTCAAAAAAAGTGGAACCTCCGCACTATATGGCACATGCACTTATATAGAACACCTCCCTATCCAGCACTGGAATGTGTACTGAACCACCGCACCTATATAGCACCCACGCTCCAGAAAATGTGGCAAGATCGCACATCTTGGGCACTAGCAACAATACGGCAATCTAGCCTCAAAAAAGTGGAACTCCGCAACTATATGGCACCTGCACCTTATATAGAACACCTCCCTATCCAGCACTGGCATGTATACTGAACCACCGCACATATATACCACCCACGCTCCAGGAAATGTGGCAAGATCGCACATCTTGGGCACTAGCAACAATACGGCACTCTAGCCTCAAAAATGTGGAACCTCCGCAACTATATGGCACCTGCACTTATATAGAACACCTCCCTATCCAGCACTGGCATGTATACTGAACCACCGCACCTATATAGCACCCACGCTCCAGGAAATGTGGCAAGATCGCACATCTGGGCACTAGCAACAATACGGCACTCTAGCCTCAAAAAAGTGGAACCTCCGCAACTATATGGCACATGCACTTATATAGAACACCTCCCTATCCAGCACTGGCATGTATACTGAACCACCGCACCTATATAGCACCCACGCTCTAGAAATGTGGCAAGATCGCACATCTTGGGCACTAGCAACAATACGGCACTCTAGCCTCAAAAAAGTGGAACCTCCGCAACTATATGGCACATGCACTTATATAGAACACCTCCCTATCCAGCACTGGCATGTATACTGAACCACCGCACCTATTATAGCACCCACGCTCCAGGAAATGTGGCAAGATCGCACATCTTGGGCACTAGCAACAATACGGCACTCTAGCCTCAAAAAGTGGAACCTCCGCAACTATATGGCACCTGCACTTATATAGAACACCTCCCTATCCAGCACTGGCATGTATACTGAACCACCGCACCTATATAGCACCCACGCTCCAGGAAATGTGGCAAGATCGCACATCTGGGCACTAGCAACAATACGGCACTCTAGCCTCAAAAAAGTGGAACTCCGCAACTATATGGCACATGCACTTATATAGAACACCTCCCTATCCAGCACTGGCATGTATACTGAACCACCGCACCTATATAGCACCCACGCTCCAGAAAATGTGGCAAGATCGCACATCTTGGGCACTAGCAACAATACGGCACACTAGCCTCAAAAAAGTGGAACTCCGCAACTATATGGCACCTGCACTTATATAGAAACCGCTCCCTATCCAGCACTGGCATGTATACTGAACCACCGCACCTATATAGCACCCACGCTCCAGGAAATGTGGCAAGATCGCACATCTTGGGCACTAGCAACAATACGGCACTCTAGCCTCAAAAAAGTGGAACCTCCGCAACTATATGGCACATGCACTTATATAGAACACCTCCCTATCCAGCACTGGCATGTATACTGAACCACCGCACCTATATAGCACCCACGCTCCAGGAAATTGTGGCAAGATCGCACATCTTGGGCACTAGCAACAATACGGCACTCTAGCCTCAAAAAAGTGGAACTCCGCAACATATGGCACATGCACTTATATATAACACCTCCCTATCCAGCACTGGCATGTATACTGAACCACCGCACTATATAGCACCCACGCTCCAGGAAATGTGGCAAGATCGCACATCTTGGACACTAGCAACAATACGGCACTCTAGCCTCAAAAAAGTGGAACCTCCGCAACTATATGGCACCTGCACTTATATAGAACACCTCCCTATCCAGCACTGGCATGTATACTTGAACCACCGCACCTATATAGCACCCACGCTCCTAGGAAATGTGGCAAGATCGCACATCTTGGGCACTAGCAACAATACGGCACTCTAGCCTCAAAAAAGTGAACCTCCGCAACTATATGGCACATGCACTTATATAGAACACTCCCTATCCAGCACTGGCATGTATACTGAACCACCGCACCTATATAGCACCCACGCTCCAGAAATGTGGCAAGATCGCACATCTTGGGCACTAGCAACAATACGGCACTCTAGCCTCAAAAAAGTGGAACCTCCGCAACTATATGGCACCTGCACTTATATAGAACACCTCCCTATCCAGCACTGGCATGTATACTGAACCACCGCACCTATATAGCACCCACGCTCCAGGAAATGTGGCAAGATCGCACATCTTGGGCACTAGCAACAATACGGCACTCTAGCCTCAAAAAAGTGGAACCTCCGCAACTATATGGCACATGCACTTATATAGAACACCTCCCTATCCAGCACTGGCATGTATACTGAACCACCGCACCTATATAGCACCCACGCTCCAGGAAATGTGGCAAGATCGCACATCTTGGGCACTAGCAACAATACGGCACTCTAGCCTCAAAAAAGTGGAACCTCCGCAACTATATGGCACCTGCACTTATATAGAACACCTCCCTATCCAGCACTGGCATGTAATACTGAACCACCGCACCTATATAGCACCCACGCTCCAGGAAATTGTGGCAAGATCGCACATCTTGGGCACTAGCAACAATACGGCACTCTAGCCTCAAAAAAGTGGAACCTCCGCAACCTATATGGCACCTGCACTTATATAGAACACCTCCCTATCCAGCACTGGCATGTATACTGAACCACCGCACCTATATAGCACCCACGCTCCAGGAAATGTGGCAAGATCGCACATCTTGGGCACTAGCAACAATACGGCACTCTAGCCTCAAAAAAGTGGAACCTCCGCAACTATATGGCACATGCACTTATATAGAACACCTCCCTATCCAGCACTGGCATGTATACTGAACCACCGCACCTATATAGCACCCACGCTCCAGGAAATGTGGCAAGATCGCACATCTTGGGCACTAGCAACAATACGGCACTCTAGCCTCAAAAAAGTGGAACCTCCGCAACTATATGGCACCTGCACTTATATAGAACACCTCCCTATCCAGCATGGCATGTATACTGAACCACCGCACCTATATAGCACCCACGCTCCAGAAATGTGGCAAGATCGCACATCTTGGGCACTAGCAACAATACGGCACTCTATCCTCAAAAAAGTGGAGACCTCCGCAACTATATGGCAACATGCCTATATAGAACCCTTCCCTATCCAGCACTGGCATGTATACTGAACCACCGCACCCTATATAGCACCACGCTCAGAAAATGTGGCAAGATCGCACATCTGGGCACTAGCAACAATACGGCAACTCTAGCCTCAAAAAAGTGGAACCTCCGCAACTATATGGCACCTGCACGTATATAGAACACCTCCCTATCCAGCACTGGCATGTATACTGACCCACCGCACCTAATAGCACCCACGCTCCAGGAAATGTGGCAAGATCGCACATCTTGGGCACTAGCAACAATACGGCACTCTAGCCTCAAAAAAAGTGGAACCTCCGCACTATATGGCACCTGCACTTATATAGAAACCTTCCCTATCCAGCACTGGCATGTATACTGAACCACCGCACCTATATAGCACCCACGCTCTAGGAAATGTGGCAAGACGCACATCTTGGGCACTAGCAACAATACGGCACTCTAGCCTCAAAAAAGTGGAACCTCCGCAACTATATGGCACATGCACTTATATATAACACCTCCCTATCCAGCACTGGCATGTATACTGAACCCCCGCACCTATATAGCCACCCACGCTCCAGAAATGTGGCAAGATCGCACATCTTGGGCACTAGCAACAATACGGCACTCTAGCACTCAAAAAGTGGAACCTCCGCAACTATATGGCACATGCACTTATATGAACACCCTCCCTATCCAGCACTGGCATGTAATACTGAACCACCGCACCTATATAGCACCCACGCTCCAGGAAATGTGGCAGATCGCACTTCTTGGGCACTAGCAACAATACGGCACTCTAGCCTCAAAAAGTGGAACCTCCGCAACGATAATAGGCACATGCACTTATATAGAACCACTCCCTATCCAGCACTGGCATGTATACTGAACCACCGCACCTATATAGCACCCACGCTCCAGGAAAATGTGGCAAGATCGCACATCTTGGGCACTAGCAACAATACGGCACTCTAGCCTCAAAAAAGTGGAACTCCGCAACTATATGGCACCTGCACTTATATAGAACACCTCCCTATCCAGCACTGGCATGTATACTGAACCACCGCACCTATATAGCACCCACGCTCCAGGAAATGTGGCAAGATCGCCATCTTGGGCACTAGCAACAATACGGCACTCTAGCCTCAAAAAAGTGGAACTCCGCAACTATATGGCACCTGCACTTATATAGAACACCTCCCTATCCAGCACTGGCATGTATACTGAACCACCGCACCTATATAGCACCCACGCTCCAGGAAATGTGGCAAGATCGCACATCTTGGGCACTAGCAACAATACGGCACTCTAGCCTCAAAAAAGTGGAACCTCCGCAACTTATATGGCACCTGCACTTATATAGAACACCTCCCTATCCAGCACTGGCATGGATACTGAACCACCGCACCTATATAGCACCCACGCTCCAGGAAATGTGGCAAGATCGCACATCTTGGGCACTAGCAACAATACGGCACTCTAGCCTCAAAAAAGTGGAACTCCGCAACTATATGGCACCTGCACTTATATAGAACACCTCCCTATCCAGCACTGGCATGTATACTGAACCACCCGCACCTATATAGCACCCACGCTCCAGGAAATGTGGCAAGATCGCACATCTTGGGCACTAGCAACAATACGGCACTCTAGCCTCAAAAAAGTGGAACCTCCGCAACTATATGGCACATGCACTTATATAGAACACCTCCCTATCCAGCACTGGCATGTATACTGAACCCACCGCACCTATATAGCACCCACGCTCTAGGAAATGTGGCAAGATCGCACATCTTGGGCACTAGCAACAATACGGCACTCTAGCCTCAAAAAGTGGAACCTCCGCAACTATATGGCACATGCACTTATATAGAAACACTCCCTATCCAGCACTGGCATGTATACTGAACCACCGCACCTATATAGCACCCACGCTCCAGGAAATGTGGCAAGATCGCACATCTTGGGCACTAGCAACAATACGGCACTCTAGCCTCAAAAAAGTGGAACTCCGCAACTATATGGCACCTGCACTTATATAGAACACCTCCCTATCCAGCACTGGCATGTATACTGAACCACCGCACCTATATAGCACCCACGCTCCAGAAATGTGGCAAGATCGCACATCTTGGGCACTAGCAACAATACGGCACTCTAGCCTCAAAAAAGTGGAACCTCCGCAACTATATGGCACCTGCACTTATATAGAACACCTCCCTATCCAGCACTGGCATGTATACTGAACCACCGCACCTATATAGCACCCACGCTCTAGGAAATGTGGCAAGATCGCACATCTTGGGCACTAGCAACAATACGGCACTCTAGCCTCAAAAAGTGGAACCTCCGCAACTATATGGCACCTGCACTTATATAGAACCCTCCCTATCCAGCACTGGCATGTATACTGAACCACCGCACCTATATAGCACCCACGCTCCAGAAATGTGGCAAGATCGCACATCTTGGGCACTAGCAACAATACGGCACTCTAGCCTCAAAAAAGTGGAACCTCCGCAACTATATGGCACCTGCACTTATATAGAACACCTCCTATCCAGCACTGGCATGTATACTGAACCACCGCACCTATATAGCACCCACGCTCCAGAAATGTGGCAAGATCGCACATCTTGGGCACTAGCAACAATACGGCACTCTAGCCTCAAAAAGTGGAACCTCCGCAACTATATGGCACATGCACTTATATAGAACACCTCCTATCCAGCACTGGCATGTATACTGAACCACCGCACCTATATAGCACCCACGCTCCAGGAAAATGTGGCAAGATCGCACATCTTGGGCACTAGCAACAATACGGCACTCTAGCCTCAAAAAGTGGAACCTCCGCAACTATATGGCACCTGCACTTATATAGAACACCTCCCTATCCAGCACTGGCATGTATACTGAACCACCGCACCTATATAGCACCCACGCTCAGGAAATGTGGCAAGATCGCACATCTTGGGCACTAGCAACAATACGGCACTCTAGCCTCAAAAAAGTGGAACCTCCGCAACTATATGGCACCTGCACTTATATAGAACACCTCCCTATCCAGCACTGGCATGTATACTGAACCACCGCACCTATATAGCACCCACGCTCCAGGAAATGTGGCAAGATCGCACATCTTGGGCACTAGCAACAATACGGCACTCTAGCCTCAAAAAAGTGGAACCTCCGCAACTATATGGCACATGCACTTATATAGAACACCTCCCTATCCAGCACTGGCATGTATACTGAACCACCGCACCTATATAGCACCCACGCTCCAGGAAATGTGGCAAGATCGCACATCTTGGGCACTAGCAACAATACGGCACTCTAGCCTCAAAAAAGTGGAACCTCCGCAACTATATGGCACCTGCACTTATATAGAACACCTTCCCTATCCGCACTGGCATGTATACTGAACCACCGCACCTATATAGCACCCACGCTCCAGGAAATGTGGCAAGATCGCACATCTTGGGCACTAGCAACAATACTGGCACTCTAGCCTCAAAAAAGTGGAACCTCCGCAACTATATGGCACCATGCACTTATATAGAACACCCTCCCTATCCAGCACTGGAATGTATACTGAACCACCGCACCTATATAGCACCCACGCTCCAGAAATGTGGCAAGATCGCACATCTTGGGCACTAGCAACAATACGGCACTCTAGCCTCAAAAAAGTGGAACTCCGCAACTATATGGCACATGCACTTATATAGAACCGCTCCCTATCCAGCACTGGCATGTATACTGAACCACCGCACCTATATAGCACCCACGCTCCAGGAAATGTGGCAAGATCGCACATCTTGGGCACTAGCAACAATACGGCACTCTAGCCTCAAAAAAGTGGAACCTCCGCAACTATATGGCCCATGCACTTATATAGAACACCTCCCTATCCAGCACTGGCATGTATACTGAACCACCGCACCTATATAGCACCCACGCTCCAGGAAATGTGGCAAGATCGCACATCCTTGGGCACTAGCAACAATACGGCACTCTAGCCTCAAAAAAGTGGAACCTCCGCAACTATATGGCACCTGCACTTATATAGAACACCTCCCTATCCAGCACTGGCATGTATACTGAACCACCGCACCTATATAGCACCCACGCTCCAGAAAATGTGGCAAGATCGCACATCTTGGGCACTAGCAACAATACGGCACTCTAGCCTCAAAAAAGGGAAACTCCGCAACTATATGGCACATGCACTTATATAGAACACCTCCCTATCCAGCACTGGCATGTAGACTGAACCACCGCACCTATATAGCACCCACGCTCCAGGAAATGTGGCAAGATCGCACATCTTGGGCACTAGCAACATACGGCACTCTAGCCTCAAAAAGTGGAACCTCCGCAACTATATGGCACCTGCACTATATAGAACACTCCCTATCCCAGCACGGCATGTATACTGAACCACCGCACCTATAATAGCACCCACGCTCCAGGAAATTGTGGCAAGATCGCACATCTCTGGGCACTAGCCAACAATACGGCACTCTAGCCTCAAAAAAGTAGAACCTCCGCAACTATATGGCACCTGCACTTATATAGAACACCTTCCCTATCCAGCACTGGCATGTATACTGAACCACCGCACCTATAATAGCACCCACGCTCCAGGAAATGTGGCAGATCGCACATCTTGGGCACTAGCAACAATACGGCACTCTAGCCTCAAAAAGTGGAACCTCCGCAACTATATGGCACCTGCACTTATATAGAACCCGTCCCTATCCAGCACTGGCATGTATACTGAACCACCGCACCTATATAGCACCCACGCTCCAGGAAATGTGGCAAGATCGCACATCTTGGGCACTAGCAACAATACGGCACTCTAGCCTCGAAAAGTGGAACTCCGCAACTATATGGTACATGCACTTATATAGAACACCTCCCTATCCAGCACGTGCATGTATACTGAACCACCGCACCTATATAGCACCCACGCTCCAGGAAAATGTGGCAAGATCGCACATCTTGGGCACTAGCAACAATACGGCACTCTAGCCTCAAAAAAGTGGAACTCCGCAACTATATGGCCCCTGCACTTATATAGAACCCTCCCTATCCAGCACTGGCATGTATACTGAACCACCGCACCTATATAGCACCCACGCTCAGGAAATGTGGCAAGATCGCACATCTTGGGCACTAGCAACAATACGGCACTCTAGCCTCAAAAAAGTGGAACCCTCCGCAACTATATGGCACATGCACTTATATAGAACACCTCCTATCCAGCACTGGCATGTATACTGAACCCACCGCACCTATATAGCACCCACGCTCCAGAAATGTGGCAAGATCGCCACATCTTGGGCACTAGCAACAATACGGCACTCTAGCCTCAAAAAAGTGGAACCTCCGCAACTATATGGCACCTGCACTTATATAGAACACCTCCCTATCCAGCACTGGCATGTGTACTGAACCACCGCACCTATATAGCACCCACGCTCCAGGAAAATGTGGCAAGATCTCACATCTTGGGCACTAGCAACAATACGGCACTCTAGCCTCAAAAAGTGGGAAACCTCCGCAACTATATGGCACCATGCACTTTATAGAACCACCTCCCTATCCAGCACTGGCATGTATACTGAACAACCGCACCTATATAGCACCCACGCTCCAGGAAATGTGGCAAGATCGCACATCTTGGGCACTAGCAACAATACTGGCACTCTAGCCTCAAAAAAGTGGAACCTCCGCAACTATATGGCACCTGCACTTATATAGAACACCTCCCTATCCAGCACTGGCATGTATACTGAACCACCAGCACCTATATAGCACCCACGCTCAGAAATGTGGCAAGATCGCACATCTTGGGCACTAGCAACAATACGGCACTCTAGCCTCAAAAAAGTGGAACCTCCGCAACTATATGGCACATTGCACTTATATAGAACACCTCCCTATCCAGCACTGGCATGTATACTGAACCACCGCACCTATATAGCACCCACGCTCAGGAAATGTGGCAAGATCGCACATCTTGGGCACTAGCAACAATACGGCACTCTAGCCTCAAAAAAGTGGAACCTCCGCAACTATATGGCACCTGCACTTATATAGAACCCTCCCTATCCAGCACTGGCATGTATACTGAACCACCCGCACCTATATAGCACCCCACGCTCCAGGAAATGTGGCAAGATCGCACATCTTGGGCACTAGCAACAATACGGCACTCTAGCCTCAAAAAAGTGGAACCTCCGCAACTATATGGCACATGCACTTATATAGAACACCTCCCTATCCAGCACTGGCATGTATACTGAACCACCGCACCTATATAGCACCCACGCTCCAGAAATGTGGCAAGATCGCACATCTTGGGCACTAGCACAATACGGCACATCTAGCCTCAAAAAAGTGGAACCTCCGCAACTATATGGCACATGCACTTATATAGAACACAGTCCTATCCAGCATGGCATGTATACTGAACCACCGCACCTATATAGCACCCACGCTCCAGGAAATGTGGCAGATCGCAAATCTTGGGCACTAGCAACAATACGGCACTCTAGCCTCAAAAAGTGGAACCTCCGCAACTATATGGCACTGCACTTATATAGAAACCTCCCTATCCAGCACTGGCATGTATACTGAACCACCGCACCTATATAGCACCCACCGCTCCAGAAATGTGGCAAGATCGCACATCTTGGGCACTAGCAACAATACGGCACTCTAGCCTCAAAAAGTGGAACCTCCGCAACTATATGGCACATGCACTTATATAGAACACCTCCCTATCCAGCACTGGCATGTATACTGAACCACAGCACCTATATAGCACCCACGCTCCAGGAAATGTGGCAAGATCGCACATTCTTGGGCACTAGCAACAATACGGCACTCTAGCCTCAAAAAAGTGGAACCTCCGCAACTATATGGCACCTGCACTTATATAGAACACCTCCCTATCCAGCACTGGCATGTATACTGAACCACCGCACCTATATAGCACCCCACGCTCCAGGAAATGTGGCAAGATCGCACTCTTGGGCACTAGCAACAATACGGCACTCTAGCCTCAAAAAGTGGAACCTCCGCAACTATATGGCACCTGCACTATATAGAACACCTCCCTATCCAGCACTGGCATGTATACTGAACCACCGCACCTATATAGCACCCACGCTCCAGAAATGTGGCAAGATCGCACATCTGGGCACTAGCAACAATACGGCACTCTAGCCTCAAAAAGTGGAACCTCCGCAACTATATGGCACATGCACTTATATAGAACACCTCCCTATCCAGCACTGGCATGTATACTGAACCACCGCACCTATATAGCACCCACGCTCCAGGAAATGTGGCAGATCGCACATATTGGGCACTAGCAACAATATGGCACTCTAGCCTCAAAAAAGTGGACCTACCGCAACTATATGGCACCTGCATTATATAGAACACTCCCTATCCAGCACTGGCATGTCTACTGAACACCGCACCTATATAGCACCCACGCTCCAGAAAATGTGGCAAGATGCACATATTGGGCACTAGCAAACAATACGGCACTCTAGCCTCAAAAAAGTGGAACCTCCGCAACTATATGGCACATGCACTTATATAGAACCGTTCCTATCCAGCACTGGCATGTATACTGAACCACCGCACCTATATAGCACCCACGCTCCAGGAAATGTGGCAAGATCGCACATCTTGGGCACTAGCAACAATACGGCACTCTAGCCTCGAAAAGTGGAACTCCGCAACTATATGGCACATGCACTATATAGAACACGTCCCTATCCAGCACTGGCATGTATACTGAACCACCGCACCGATATAGCACCCACGCTCCCAGGAAATGTGGCAAGATCGCACATCTTGGGCACTAGCAACAATACGGCACTCTAGCCTCAAAAAAGTGGAACCTCCGCAAACTATATGGCACATGCACTTATATAGAACACCTCCCTATCCAGCACTGGCATGTCTACTGAACCACCGCACCTATATAGCACCCACGCTCCAGAAAATGTGGCAAGATCGCACATCTTGGGCACTAGCAACAATACGGCACTCTAGCCTCAAAAAGTGGAACCTCCGCAACTATATGGCACCTGCACTTATATAGAACACCTCCCTATCCAGCACTGGCATGTATACTGAACCCACCGCACCTATATAGCACCCACGCTCCAGGACAATGTGGCAAGATCGCACATCTTGGGCACTAGCAACAATACGGCACTCTAGCCTCAAAAAAGTGGACCTCCGCAAACTATATGGCACCTGCACTTATATAGAAACACCTCCCTATCCAGCACTGGCATGTATACTGAACCACCGCACCTTATAGCACCCACGCTCCAGGAAATGTGGCAAGATCGCACATCTTGGGCACTAGCAACAATACGGCACTCTAGCCTCAAAAAAGTGGAACCTCCGCAACTATATGGCACCTGCACTTATATAGAACACCTCCCTATCCAGCACTAGCATGTATACTGAACCAACCGCACCTATATAGCACCCACCGCTCCAGGAAATGTGGCAAGATCGCACATCTTGGGCACTAGCAACAATACGGCACTCTAGCCTCAAAAAAGTGGAACCTCGCAACTATATGGCCCTGCACTTATATAGAACACCTCCCTATCCAGCAACTGGCCTGTATACTGAACCACCGCACCTATATAGCATCCCACGCTCCAGAAATGTGGCAGATCGCACATCTTGGGCACTAGCAACAATACTGGCACTCTAGCCTCAAAAAAGTGGAACCTCCGCAACTATATGGCATCACTGCACTTATATAGAACACCTCCCTATCCCGCACTGGCATGTATACTGAATCACCGCACCTATATAGCACCCACGCTCCAGAAAATGTGGCAAGATCGCACATCTTGGGCACTAGCAACAATACGGCACACTTAGCCTCAAAAAAGTGGAACCTCCGCAACTATATGGCACATGCCACTTATATAGAACACCTCCCTATCCAGCACTGGCATGTATACTGAACCACCGCACCTATATAGCTCCCACGCTCCTAGGAAAGGTGGCAAGATCGCACATCTTGGGCACTAGCAACAATACGGCACTCTAGCCTCAAAAAAGTGGAACCTCCGCAACTATATGGCACCTGCACTTAATAGAACACCTCCCTATCCAGCACTGGCATGTATACTGAACCACCGCACCTATATAGCACCCACGCTACAGAAATGTGGCAAGATCGCACATCTTGGGCACTAGCAACAATACGGCACTCTAGCCTCAAAACGTGGAACCTCCGCAACTATATGGCACATGCACTTATATAGAACACCTCCCTATCCAGCACTGGCATGTATACTGAACCACCGCAACCTATATAGCACCCACGCTCCAGGAAATGTGGCAAGATCGCACATCTTGGGCACTAGCAACAATACGGCACTCTAGCCTCAAAAAAGTGGAACCTCCGCAACTATATGGCACATGCACTTATATAGAACACCATCCCTATCCAGCACTGGCATGTTTACTGAACCACCGCACCTATATAGCACCCCACGCTCCTAGGAAATGTGGCAAGATCGCACATCTTGGGCACTAGCAACAATACGGCACTCTAGCCTCAAAAAGTGGAACTCCGCAACTATATGGCACATGCACTTATATAGAACACCTCCCTATCCAGCACTGGCATGTATACTGAACCACCGCACCCTATATAGCACCCACGCTCCAGAAATGTGGCAAGATCGCACATCTTGGGCACTAGCAACAATACGGCACTCTAGCCTCAAAAAAGTGGAACCTCCGCAACTATATGGCACCTGCACTTATATAGAACACCTCCCTATCCAGAATGGCATGTATACTGAACCACCGCACCTATATAGCACCCACGCTCCAGGAAATGTGGCAAGATCGCACATCTGGGCACATAGGCAACAATACGGCACTCTAGCCTCAAAAAGTGGAACCCTCCGCAACCTATATGGCACATGCACTTATATAGAACACCTCCCTATCCAGCACTGGCCATGTATACTGAACCACCGCACCTATATAGCACCCACGCTCCAGGAAATGTGGCAGATCGCACATCTGGGCACTAGCAACAATACGGCACTCTAGCCTCAAAAAAGTGGAACCTCCGCAACTATATGGCACCTGCACTTATATAGAACACCATCCCTATCCAGCACTGGCATGTATACTGAACCACCGCACCTATATAGCACCCCACGCTCCCAGGAAATGTGGCAAGATCGCACATCTTGGGCCACTAGCAACAATACGGCACTCTAGCCTCAAAAAGTGGAACCTCCGCAACTTATGGCACCTGCACTTATATAGAACACCTTCCCTATCCAGCACTGGCAGGTATACTGAACCACCGCACCTATATAGCCCCACGCTCAGGAAAATGTGGCAGATCGCACATCTTGGGCACTAGCAACAATATGGCACTCTAGCCTCAAAAAGTGGGAAACCTCCGCAACTATATGGCACCTGTCACTTATATAGAACACCTCCCTATCCAGCACTGGCATGTATACTGAACCACCGCACCGATATAGCAACCACGCTCCAGCAAAGGTGGCAAGATCGCACATCTTGGGCACTAGCAACAATACGGCACACTAGCCTCAAAAAAGGGGAACCTCCGCAACTATATGGCACATGCACTTATATAGAAACCTCCCCTATCCAGCACTGGCATGTATACTGAACCACCGCACCTATATAGCACCCACGCTCCAGAAATGTGGCAAGATCGCACATCTTGGGCACTAGCAACAATACGGCACTCTAGCCTCAAAAAAGTGGAACTCCGCAACTATATGGCACATGCACTTATATAGAACACCTCCCTATCCAGCACTGGCATGTATACTGAACCACCGCACCTATATAGCACCCACGCTCCAGAAATGTGGCAAGATCGCACATCTTGGGCACTAGCAACAATACGGCACTCTAGCCTCAAAAAGTGGAACTCCGCAACTATATGGCACATGCACTTATATAGAACACCTCCCTATCCAGCACTGGCATGTATACTGAACCACCGCACCTATATAGCACCCACGCTCCAGAAATGTGGCAAGATCGCACATCTTGGGCACTAGCAACAATACGGCACTCTAGCCTCAAAAAAGTGGAACTCCGCAACTATATGGCACCTGCACTTATATAGAACACCTCCCTATCCAGCACTGGCATGTATACTGAACCACCGCACCTATATAGCACCCACGCTCCAGAAAATGTGGCAAGATCGCACATCTTGGGCACTAGCAACAATACGGCACTCTAGCCTCAAAAAAGTGGAACTCCGCAACTATATGGCACATGCACTTATATAGAACACCTCCCTATCCAGCACTGGCATGTATACTGAACCACCGCACCTATATAGCACCCACGCTCCAGAAAATGTGGCAAGATCGCACATCTTGGGCACTAGCAACAATACGGCACTCTAGCCTCAAAAAAGTGGAACTCCGCAACTATATGGCACATGCACTTATATAGAACACCTCCCTATCCAGCACTGGCATGTATACTGAACCACCGCACCTATATAGCACCCACGCTCCAGAAATGTGGCAAGATCGCACATCTTGGGCACTAGCAACAATACGGCACTCTAGCCTCAAAAAAGTGGAACCTCCGCAACTATATGGCACCTGCACTTATATAGAACACCTCCCTATCCAGCACTGGCATGTATACTGAACCACCGCACCTATATAGCACCCACGCTCCAGAAATGTGGCAAGATCGCACATCTTGGGCACTAGCAACAATACGGCACTCTAGCCTCAAAAAAGTGGAACTCCGCAACTATATGGCACCTGCACTTATATAGAACACCTCCCTATCCAGCACTGGCATGTATACTGAACCACCGCACCTATATAGCACCCACGCTCCAGAAATGTGGCAAGATCGCACATCTTGGGCACTAGCAACAATACGGCACTCTAGCCTCAAAAAAGTGGAACTCCGCAACTATATGGCACCTGCACTTATATAGAACACCTCCCTATCCAGCACTGGCATGTATACTGAACCACCGCACCTATATAGCACCCACGCTCCAGAAATGTGGCAAGATCGCACATCTGGGCACTAGCAACAATACGGCACTCTAGCCTCAAAAAGTGGAACCTCCGCAACTATATGGCACCTGCACTTATATAGAACACCTCCCTCTCCAGCACTGGCATGTATACTGAACCACCGCACCTATATAGCACCCACGCTCCAGAAAATGTGGCAAGATCGCACATCTTGGGCACTAGCAACAATACGGCACTCTAGCCTCAAAAAAGTGGAACTCCGCAACTATATGGGCACATGCACTTATATAGAACCATTCCCTATCCAGCACTGGCAT